>NC_034421.1:13391466-13414181 GCF_002078875.1 Numida meleagris | reverse complement strand
ACCCCATTTATCCCATCCTATCCCCATCCCTTCCCATCCTATCCCCATCCCTTCCCATCCTATCCCCATCCCTTCCCATCCTATCCCCATCCCACCCCATCCCATCCCATCCCATCCCATTCATCCCATCCTATCCCCATCCTATCCCCATCCCATCCCATCCCATCCACCCCACTCCACCCCATCTCCATGCCCAGTGGAAGCAGCCCTGTGAACACCCCCAGGCTGTGCAGGGCTCTGATGTTGTTCCCTCCGGGCTCAGGAGGATTTTGGCGTGGGGCAGAGGCTCACAGGAGGCTGTTGGCACCCCTGACCTGGCTGCAGTGATATAAGTTTTGAATTTTTTCCTCTAGAAAGTAGAAAATCCAGATTCTTTTCACTAGCATTCTTTGGCCGAAAAAAATGGGAGCTTTACCAGGGTTTTTTTGGGGGGGGTTGACCAGTTTTGGGGTGCAACGAGGCCCAGGGCAGGCAAGGGGGGACGAGGGAACACCCCCAGCACAGCCCCCCCACAGCCCAAACATCTCAGCTGTGGGCTCCGGCTCCACCAGCCTCCCACGTTGCCATGGCAACTGCTGCATCCCAGCCTTGGCGAAGCTGGGAGATGTCGGCACGGATGGGAGATGCTGCAGGATGGGATGGGATGGGATGGGAGATGTAACGGGAAGGGATGGGAGGTGTTACGGAGATGGGATGGGAAATAGGGGAGATGCAGTGGGGGTGGGATGGGAGATGCTGTGGGGACACGCTGCGAGATGCTATGGGGTCAGGATGGAGATGCTGCGGGGATGGGGTGGGCGATGCCGGCTGCCTGCACCGCTCCCCTGCTCCCTGGTGCTGCAGCATGGGGGGAAGCTGAGCTCCTCACTGAGATGCTGCTCCTTTGTAAAGGCCTCGTCTGAAAGGCGTTAATACAAGATTAATAGGGGCTTTAATAAACAGTGAATGAGCCGCTGGTGGGCCCAGCTCACACAGCATCTGTAACACCTGAGGGGCTCACAGGCATCCAGAACACGTCTGGAGCAGGCTTAAGGTGGATGTTAATTGTCTGTAGCCCTGGGGGTACCGCGCTGGAAAGAAACTTTGGCACAAAAGCACCCAGGTGAGGTGGGAGGGCTGCACTCCTGCTCTGCTCAACTTCCAAGTGCCACCCCCAGCCCAGCACGGGTGCAGGCGTTTGGGTCACCTTCATGCCCCACTCCCCACTGCCGAAGCCTGGGGCACGGCCAGCAGTGTGTGTGTCACTGACGGGGGCTCCTCTGTGCCCATGGGACCCCAAGACGGGTGGGCGGGGGGAGTGCAGCCCCGAGTGAGAGCAGAGACTGGGCCAGAGGAGGCAGCTCCTGCAGGAGAGTGGGATGGACAGGCAGACAGGTGGACAGGCGGACAGGTGCAGGTCTCTCTCCTGGGGCTGCACCTCCTCATGCAGAGCTTTTCCCTGCGCCCATCAGCTCTCCTCTCCCTGAAGCACCCATCGCCTCCTCCTCCAGCCTTGCACCCGCCCGCCCTGCTCCCAGCCCTGGCTAACAGCAAGCTGCACGCCTGCGTTCCCTCCCTCCAGCTCCTGCAGCTCCGTGGGACCAGCCCGGCTGTGCCACCACCCGAGGAGCCTTTCCCGGGGCCCATGGGAGCACAGAGCAGGGCCTGGCGGTGCCATGCTGGGCACAAGGCAGGGGTGGGAGAGATGAGGCCAGGTCGGGTCCCGGCTGTTGATGTCACCGGAGGCTGAGCAGCTCTGGGCTGTGCTTCCCATCCAAATGGACTTCGATATCAAGAGGTGTTGGCGGATGGGCTCAAAGACAAGCGCCGCTGCAGGGTGAGGACGGAGGAAGGAGGGAGGGCCGTGCTTCCTGCTGCCAACCCGGTGAAGTCTCGCAGGTCCGGCAGCTCAGCCAGGAGCAGCGGCACCTGGAGCAGCGTGGGACGCAGCCCCCGGCCCCATCCAAGCCCCCAGCGCAGCGCTCGGCCGCTCTCAGGGTCGGGGAGCAGCGCTGCCATTGACTCGTGGCCACTCCAGTGCCGGGCTCAGCGTGACCCAGTTCCGGCGGCTGAAGGAGCTCGGTGCCGGTATCTCTGCCGGAGCCAGCGCTGCCTCAACCGCTTTAATTACCCACATCTGAGTCATCCCCGGCCCCGCTTTATCAAAGCTCGCAGCCCTGCAGACAGATCGCCCTTTGTGCTCCTCCAGTCCTTGTCCACGGGGAATTGCCAAGCGCCAATTAACCGGCAGCTCCTGCTGCGGGGGGACGAGATGAAGATGGGGCTGCCCGCCCCACGGCCTCAGCCCGGCTCGGTGGGGGCAGGTGGCAGCCCCGGGGATGCTGCAGGGAGCGGCAGGTCTGTGCCGTGTCCCCCTGGCATCCCGCCTCCTCCGGTGCCCCCGGGTGGGTGATGGATGGGGCCAGGAGCGCAGCGTGAAGCCGGCAGCGAGGACGACCCAGCACAGCACGGGTGCCGCTGCAGGCAGCAGAGCGCTGGCACAGCCGCAGTGTGGGGCCGGAGCTGGGCAGGGAGCCCTGCAGGAACACGGGGACCCTCAGAGCTCTGAGAGGGGATGGGACGCAGCCCCGGTGCTGCACGGGGCTCACGTGCACAAGGCCGGGGCAGGAACTGTTTTCTGTGGGGTGAATAATATAAATATTATAAAAAAGCATCATTCCGGCCCAAATCAAACCCCCGCGTTCAGTGTTTCAGTTCCAGGTGTCACCTGCTTTCAAACCTGCTTCATGCAGCTGAGTTGGGGTGGAGAGGGGACGTGAAGGCGGAACATCCGAGCGCTGTGCTCGGGTTGTTCATTCACTTTGAGCCCTTCCCTGTCCTTCTCTTTCGGGGGCCCGCAGGGTCGCGCTGCCAAAGTCCCCAGGGAGCTGCCGGGCCCACGCTGGGGGCCGAGCTTTGGAGCTGGATGCTGGGGCACAGCGCTGTGCTCCGTGCTGCAGAACGGGCTCACGTGAGAGCTGCCCCCGCCTGCACCGCTCGCCGCTGGACATGGCCAAAAGTCACTGGTACAAACTCGGCCTGGTCCACAGGGATGTCAGCTTTGTGGCGTGAATATACAGCATGGAAGGAGACAGCGTGAGAGCTCTGCTGCCCCAGTGCAGGGTGGGCTCCCCACTGCTGGACATCGCAGGGCCAGGCCCGAAGGGGTTAACAGCACGTGCCAGCTCCTGCACGGTGTTATCTCCTCCATTGAGGCAGCCCCACGCTGGCAGCAGAACAATGCCAAATTCTGATGAGCTCTGGTTTTCCAGCTAGAGAGAAGGCACGGGAGGGTGGGGAACTAACGCTATTCTGCATAATTTTTAATCTAAATTCCATTCCTCTTCTTCTCTTTCTCCAGGAAGCAAACAATCTAGGGGGTTTTGTACTCAATTCCTCGCTTTCATAAGCTAAATGGATTGTTTGCAAGTAGGAGCCAGCTGCAGAGCTGGCAGTCTCGGATCAGATCGGCCTCGCTCCTTGTTCCTGCCCTGCTTACCTCGCTCCCTGGCTCCCAGGAGCGGATCCTGGCGTCCCCGGGGCCGTTTGCAGGGAGCGGGGCTGAGCTGCGGCTGCTGGGGGCACTGAGCGGCAGGACCGGGCCCTGCAGCTCTGCGGGGTGCTCGGGAACGGCTGCCGAGCTCATTATGGGATGCCGGCATTTTGGAAATACCAAAGGATGATGTTTTCCTTGCTCAGGGCAGGGAGGGCTGGTTTGTTACACCGGGACTAACGAGCTGGGCGTTAAAATAAGGACTGAGGACGCTCCCGAAGCACCCGGTGCCGCCCCATTTCCGTGGTGCTGCTGTGCCCAGGGCACGGGGCAGTTTCACAACTGGGAAACCGAGGCACAGCCCCGGGCGTGTTCGGGGCCCGGCCTCAGCGGTGGGGCCGCATCCTTTGAATTCCCATTTGTTTCCAAGCCGCGCGTGGCTCGCACGCACGACAGAAGCGCGCTGGAGTGCAGCAGGATGACCTACTTAGTGAGCAGCACGAGCAGCGCCGGCCGCGGGTCACGCCGACTCCTGGGACCCCGGGGGACGGGGACAGCTGGCACGCAATCCCTGCAGCTTCTCCCCAGGGGATGCTGGGTGCCAGCACGCGGCCTGGACGGCTGGGTGGGCGCACGGCCGGCAGCGGGGCTGCGTGCACGTCGGGCTGCCCAGCTTCCAGCCTCCTTTCCTTCCTGGCCCTTTTCAGCTCCCAGGGGATCCGGCCTCCCTCCTTCTGTCCCCATGGTATTGGTTCCAAGGCCACAGCAGCATCAGAACACGGAGTCTCCATACGCTCGAGATAGCGGCCAACCTCTGCCCCTGTGTTTACCTGCTGATTTTTTACCCGATCCGATGAATGCTCCACGAACACGAGCAGATCATGAATGCGCTCCACTAGAAATCACGCTGCAGTTCAGGAGGGTTTGCTCCTGGGCACTGATCCTTCACCACGCTCATTCATCTAACAGGATGCTTCAGAATTTATTACAATGACAAACAAGTGCTGGTGCTCCTGGGGGCCGGGGGCTGCTTTGTGCCCACCCGCACAGACACCCCCTGCACGGGCCCTGGCCCACGGGCTACCTGGGGGCAGCAGGCAGCAGCGAGCAGCTCTGGGATTCAATGCGGCAGGTGCTGTCAGATGTCAGGGAGTCAAAAAGACAACAGAGCAGCTCTTCTGCCTGGGGGGAAAAGAAGGGGAGAGCCGTGAATTCTGCGCGTTGTGAAGAAACTTCCTGCAGGTCCCTTCCCACCCATGCCATTCTATGGGTCCGTGATTCCTCCATGGGGTGTCACCTCCTCTCCTCTCCTGCCCCGTTGATGCTGATAGGTCCCACCCCACCCCACGGCCCCATCCCGAGCTGCACGCAGGGAGAAGCTCTGCCCAGGTACAGCTGTCAATGCTGAAACAGTTCCCATCTGGAAACCTGAATTCTCACCCTACTTCCTATGCCCAGGTCACACAGGGAGCCAGTGTGAAGTTCCTTTTCCCTGCCATGGCTTGGCTCCACCAGTGAACGCTGCTCAAACCGTGCGGATTTGCAATCCGTGTTCACTTAACCCTCTGAACTTTGCCTGATATCATGGTGCTGCTCGTTAGCTGTAACCTGGAAAGCCTGGCTGACATTTCATGAACTCATTAGCAAGAGATCAGAGGATCAAACACGGCTTCTAGGGACGTGGTTTGAGGTACAGCCACTCCCCGGTGCGCTTGTTCCTCAGGCCTGGCTCTGTGATTTCCAAACCCAACGTGGGTTTGGGAGCAAAAGGGCACTTTGAAGAGAACCAGGGCTCACTGCTGGGCTCCCCGCAGCCCCAGGGAGAAGCGCTGCAGCCCACGCTGCCCCAGGACAGGGCTCGCTCTGAGCTCTGCCCCGCTGCCAGCTGGGCTGCTGCTCCAGGGGGACACAACCTGCCTGAAATCTTCTATTAAAATCCAACCCATCCGGATGAGTTTCATTCAGCACGGGGACACCGAAGGCGTATCGATGCCGCATCCATCTCTACTTGCCTGCTTCTCGTTCTGGGGATAGAGGAGATGCTGCGCCACGTCCAGCACCGACTGCTTCTGCCAGCACACGCTGGGGGCACA
The DNA here is from genome assembly GCF_002078875.1 of Numida meleagris. Classification (NCBI taxonomy): domain Eukaryota; kingdom Metazoa; phylum Chordata; class Aves; order Galliformes; family Numididae; genus Numida; species Numida meleagris. Next base: position 13,408,616 of record NC_034421.1, on the reverse strand, counting down.
GACAAAGGGAAGGCAGCGTTACTTTGCCATCTAAGCTGCCAGGAACTGCTGATGACCCAGCTTTAGGCAGGGCTACGCTCGGTGCCAGCAGCTCTGGCCGTGTGCATCTGTTACCGAACTTCTTTACACAGCTAAATCCTGGGTCTTACAAAGCTTTGTATAAATGGATTTGGATTCTTAAAATATAAGCCTCCAAACAAACAGTCATGACCTGTTGCATAATGGGGTCTCTGGGGCAGTGGGAACACACACACATCCGGATAGCGACGTGTTTTGCCAAGCACCGAGGGCTCCCTGCGAGCTGCACTGCTCCCATTTTGCTTTGGTCCCTCCCGAGTCACGCGAGTTGACCACAAGGCACACCTGGGACATCTCAAGGCAAGCTACAAGCCTCAGAATTGCCTTCTTAGCCAACCCCGTGCACGGGCAGAGCCTTCGGCTCCTGGAAGCGCTCCCAGCTCCCTGCCCCCACACCCAGGTACTGCGCTTGGCAACAGTTTTCCCTCCAGTGGTTTTCACCAGCTCCAGGATTTCACATCTCACACGTTCATCCTTTGATTTCTGAGCCTCCTTTCCCTCCAAAGCCTCCAGAGATGAGCCTCCTATAGGGATAACATCGCTCCCTGCTAACAGCAATTAACACTTGGGAAGAATGTTTCATCAGCCAGAATAGCATCCAGCTAAGTTCCTTAACACTTGGAGCTTGCTCTGATCGCCTGCACTCTGATTTCCTTCCCCTGCAGCCAGGATTTGGGTGTGCATCAGCCCGACATCGCTGCTGGAGTTCAGCACAACACCACCAGCTGAATTCCCGGAGACCCTGCACAACACAGGTGGGTCCCAGCAACCTTCCCAGCACCTGGAAGTGCTTTGTGAAAGCTCAGGTAACCACAGAGGACTCATTTCTACTGTGGTCCCCATAAAAATCAGTATCTCTTATTAAGGCAACTAAATCTGCTTTGCCATGCGCGCCAAGCAGAGCGTGCCTTTCTCCGAGCCGTTGTTTTGAGCCTACTTGTAAATTCTTCCCTCTGCCACCCCGCAGCTAGGAAATCTGGCTTTAAAAACAAGTTCTGACAGGGGAAATTCAAATGCTTTCTAATGGAGACCTAGGCAACTGAACGCAGGCAGAACTAGAAAGGTAACTCGCACCAGTTTTCCCCGTCTGGAGGTAGCATCGTGTCACTTCCTCCCCCAGGATCTGCCCTGGTCCCGCTGTTCCAAGGCTGTGGTTCCCTTCCCCCATCTCTCCCAAAGACCTAGCTTCACTCTGCCCTGTGAATTGCCCTTGGCATCCTCCTGGATTCCCACTTTGGCTCTGCTCTTTGCAGCCAGCCAAGCTCACCGACTGCTTTCTGCCCCCACCTGCGTAAGTCCTGTCCCCTTCTGTGCTCTTCCTGCACCTTGGTGCAGAAATAATCCCTTCACAGACACCCAGAGAACAGAGAGAGAGCACAGAGCGGGCCCTGCTGCAGCTGAACCCCACCACGCAGCTACGAGGGTCTGCAGCTGTCTTTAAGGGAACTGCTCTGCACAGTGCTTCCTTCGGTGATCGAGTGTCCCCATGGAGTGCCACCAACAGAGCTGGCACAGGATAGCTCTAACAGGCTCGGAACAAGCAGCTGCACTAGCCGAGCCTGCGTAGTTCCTTCAGCACCTGATTTCTCCTTATCACAGCCCACCTCTGCCACCAGTCCATAGGGATGGCCGTGTCTTTGCCCGGGGCGCAGCACCTCAGTGATGAGGCTCAGCTGTGAGCCAGTTCCCAGGGCCAGAAAATAACCCCCACCACAGCAGTGCTCCAGCAGAGCATCGGAATCCTGGGCCGCAGCAGTGAGAGCGAAGCAGACACACCGTGATTGATCCCGTGCAGGAGAGCTCACGTGGCTCCTGCTGATGGAGGCATGAGTGCAATTAACCTCCGATGTTACTCCGCAGTGTTGATAAACTAGGCGGTGAAGATGCCGTAGCATGAAGTGTCCTTATGAGACACCGCTACACTCAGGCTGGCTTCCAAAGCCATTTGCAGAGTTGACTTGAAGCAGTATGCCAGCTAATGGTGGAGCACGGGCGCTGCTGGCTGCAGCCGATCCAGCCAAGGATCCGTGCCTCTGCACCCCCAGCCCTGGGGAACACCCTGCTGCCCCTCCCTCCCACCAGCACCATCCGACACGGAGACAAATATTGTTTTTGGAGCACTGGTTTCAAATGGTCACACGATGGCCAGCCCTGGCAGCGGGGCTAAGGGCACAGCGCATCCTGCCCTGTGGGACTGCCTCCAGCAGGTACACACACAGCAACAGACCAGGCTACACCTGCGGGAGACAGGAGTGCTGTGCTACAAGTTGCACCCAGCGAAATAAAGAGGTGGGGGATGCTGTGCTGGCTCCTGGTCCCATTGACAGCCCTCTCCCAGGACCCCTTCAGCAGGATCTCGGGGCTCCCGGCAGCTCGCTTTTTTCCTAACTACCACCCCCTGTGCACGGAAACTTCCCCTCTGGGAGGCAGTGGGTTAATTGGCCTGATAATCAGTCTGTTCCACTAATCAGTCCCCGCAGAGGGGTTCTGTTTGTTTGATCAGGCTCACACATCCAGCATTTCTGGTGATTTATTTAAGAGGCTGATTTCTGATTTTGCTCGCTGGTGTTTATTTTAAGCATTTTTTTTTTTTCCTCATAGCAAACACAGAATCTGCTAAGATATTTCTCCTAGGAATTGTATTGATTCAGCAGGTCTATTCCCAACGTGAGCCCTCATTGCAGAGAATTCCCTGTATTCGTGGAACCACGCTGCCAAGCCTTACAGACGCTCCAAGCCCTTCACAAAGGACACAGCTCAGCACTCATTAACGTCCTGAGCACGGGGCACGTGGACTTCAGACTAAGGAACACTCTGAGATGTCAATACACTGAAAACAGCATGGCTTAAGAGAATCATGGAATCATTGAGGCTGGAAAAGATAACTAAGACCACCTAGTCCAACCGTCCTTCGGGGGAACACGCCGCCTTTCAGCGGCACCTAACACCGTGGGAGTCCAAACCACAAGGGAATTACAGAGAAGCCAGCTGTCCTGGTTTGGATCACACACCCTGTGGTAGAGGAATGGTGAAAAAGTGCTGTTAAAGTGTTATTGTTCCTCTCTTACCTGTCCAGCAGGGAGTCGAAGCCAATGACCGCGTTGTCTCGCTCCGCTGCTACCACCAGGCACAAACCATCCATTAAGAGGGAGCACTGAGAGAGGGAAGAGCACAGCTGTGGGTTGCTATCCACTCAGATAAGGCTGTAAGCCTCACGGATGAGCTGCTGACAGCAGAGATAGCTGCTGCGTGAGGGGAGGAAGGAGAGCAGCAGACTCTCACACTGAAGGAGTACCACGCCTGAGCTGCTGGTTCACCCGTTCCTATGGCACACACTATTCCTGCTCTCTCCCCTCAGAGTGAAAATAAGCTGGGTCCCTGGGCATATGGACATAACTGCAAATGCCCAAGACAGCAGAAACACTCATTGCTTGAAGGAGCCCATCTTCCTCCTGGCAAGGGCAAGCAGACGCTGTAACGTCCGCCTTCAGCTCAGCAGTGCCAGGCCCTTGCAGCTGCACGCCAGCTCTGCCCAGAGTCATTCCCCTCTGGCAGGAGCACGTGTTTACATGGACAGGGGAGCAAGGCCAGGGCCGCCGCTCTCCTTCCCACGCATCCATCTGCTTTGTCCTTCCTAGAGAGGTGTGCACGGGCTGGTGCGCAGGGGGAGGGCATCCTCAGGGGAAGCGCAGGGGAAGACAGTAGTGCTCGGACTAATTGGATGCTGGACGTAATTGCCACTCCGTACAGATGTACTTCAAAGGGGTGCTGCCAGTTTAAAAAAAATCACAACCTGGAAAGATCTTAACTGCTCTTATTATAGGTTGCACCTAAGACACCCATAAGCACTGATGGGCTAGAAACAGAAACGGTTCTATTTTTATTCACGGGACTGCTGCATGCCTCTGACAGCCCTTTGTTGATTGCTGCTGCCAGTATAAATAGTTCCCCCCCGTTGTTTACTCTCTGCTCTTGACAGTGTTTTCTTGCACATTCCACCTTACTGCTTTGCTCTAGCAAGGTTCCTGGAATAGTGGGTTTATCCTATACCAAGTACAAAGAGAAAAACAGCCCTGGTGCGACGCTGCACTGCTGTAAAGCAAAGTACTGGCTCACCCCAGAAGCATATCTTGTGCTTACACCCCGTGAGCACTTGCTTAAACCCCATGCTGGACTGCAGCGTGAGCTGTCATCACCAGCGGAACGAGAGATGAAATGAAATCTCTGCCCAGAACTCCGGGGCACCGTCCAAAAAGTGGAAGGGTTATTTAGCATTGTAGAGGAGGATTAATGGAGTGTGATTACAGAAAAGGAAATAGAAACTGTATTTATCTGGAAGAACAAGACAAGAGACAACAGCAGAACATACATAACAGCAGCAACCGTGCACTGTGAGAATGGAAGAAAATGTCTAAAGGGGATGTACTGTTCACAGCAAGGTTATGTTTGCACATCGTGATGTCAAGTTCAGGTGTCTGCGAGTTAACGGAGATACAGGAACGCAAAGCAGGGACAAGCTGGCAAGGCACGCTGCCCAGTTTACTTCCTAGTGCATACGAGATCAGATCGCAGTGCGGTGCTAACGCTGCCACCAAAGCCGGTCTGCTCATTGCTGGCTTTCATAGCGCAGCGCCGCATCGAACGACTCCTCTTCCACGGGGAAAGAAGCAAAGCCCAAATCCAGCTTTCATACCTTTGCTGCCACGCCGCGCTTGGCCCTGCTCAGTATCTCAGAGACGCAGTGAGCTTGCGCTGCATCCAGGACAGTGAGGCGTACTCCAGTCACCGTGAAGTCACTGCCGAGCAGCTCATCGAGCAGGTCCACGTAAGGTGGGTGCGAAGCCCAGAGGATTATCGCCGGCAGGATGAGGCACGTGGTTTGGCAGAGGTTACCGAGCACCGGCCGGCCTGATGGGAACAGACCAAAACACGACTGATGCTTTGCACCAACTGCTCGCCCTCCAAATGATTCTTCCCTGCCACACGCACGTAACCAGGAGATCAGAGGCACTCCGGCCTTGTTGCAGCACCTGGGATGTCTGCAGGTGTGACTGCACATCCCAAACTGCCAGGCTGCTGTGTGCCTGCCTCTGCATCCGGAGATGGCAAGGCAGCAGCAGTGACCCCATTTCAGGAGTCAGGCAAGGACAGCTGCTGGTTTGCTACAGGAGATACCACTCCATTCACTTTCTCCCAAGCAAAGAAATCTGTTAATCCAGCTGCTTTCGTAATCCAAAATGTAATTCTCAACAACGTACATAAGATTTAATGCAGTTCATATTTTCCCCACGATAAATCTGTCTGCCCGTTAGGCAGCGGCTTTGTGATAATTATTTGCCAAAAGGAGACGTTTCCTCATGTGCAAGAGCTACCTCTAGCGTCCAAGAAGAGGCCACAAAGTGACTGATGTGTCTGGCTTGCTGGCAGCTATTGCTGTATTGTGCCTGGCAGCCCAGGGATCACGTGTGCTTGCTTTTCCAGGACAGTAGCTCTTTGAAAAACATTTTCTGAGACACAAACACATCGGGGCTGTACACTGGTTTCCTTTTCACTCTGCTCAGAAATCTTCAAAGCAAAGCGATTCTCACGAAGCAGGAAATGGAGGGCACAGGCTTGGAGATTTGCTTCCCAGGCTGAGCCGTACAGAACCTGCAGAATACTCGTGCTCTTTCTACAGCGAGCTCTCTAGTGTTGTTATTACTCTTGTTTCAGGGCTCATACATTGGCTTGGGAATGGCAGTAATGTTGTGAGATAGACCTCAGCACGGCCAAGAGTTTAATCTTAAATGTTCTCGCAGCCAACCTCTGATGTGTTCGTGTGCAACACGAGGCAAGGAGCTTGCCTGAGGAGATACAGCTTTACTCATGTGACTTTTGCCACCATCACGAAGCATGTGCAGGGCACAGCCCAAAGCCAATAGAGGACAATGGAAAGGACCCACTGATAATGGCCTTGGGAAAATTCCTCCTTCAGGGGGCCCCATTTCGAACACTTTTGCTCCCAGTAAATACCACAGGGATACTTTACGTGGCCACTGCTTGTGTATAAAGGCTCGGGATCAGCCCACAGGATCCCAACATGGAAGCATCTATGTGAGAGTTACCTCTCCTGGCACAAAAGGCAGAGCATCACAGCCTGCATTCTATTCATGCCCACCAAGTACAATCAGCAGAAAAGACCCAGAGAAACTGCAGGCATCTGAGGGAACTGACAGGCCTGCTGAAGTTCTGACTTCAAAACAAGCTCAGACCAGCAGTAACTGGCACTCATTTCTAGCTGGCAGACATTCAGCAGCTAGTGGGAACCAAGTGAGATCTCGGTCCAGTTCCCAAGAGATGGATGTCCACGCTGCCAGAAGCACTCCCTGCATGAACTGCTCCTTATCTACACCCAGAACAAAAGCTCTCTCCGTTGCCCATCACTATGGTGCCTTGCTCTCTCCTGTGGCTGGCTTTGAATGGACAAGCAAACCACTGTGGCTAAGCTGGTGTTGAAACACATTGTAAAAGTTCAGCAGCGTTCACTGTTGCTTACATTATCTGTGTGGACAGTGCTTATTCTTCTGCTGGTGACAAGATGAGCACTTCTCATCAGCCCTCTGTCTAAACTCAGGAAAGAATTGGCAGTAGAAAGGCCCAGCAGGCAAAGAGTTAAGTAGCTGGGCTCCACTGGAGCTGTTCTTTGTAGCTCAGAGTTGTCCCTCCCTTCTGAAAGGACATCAATACCAAATCTTGCTGCCACCACAGGGTTTGTCTTGCCGTCCAATTAATCAATAACAGCCTCAATCTATAACAAGAGCTATGCGTTTCCTTACCAAGATCGCGCGGTTGCCCAGAGCCCAGTAACTCGAGTTGCCCTCCAGTTCCACGTTTCACGATTTTGTGCTGCTTGTTGATTTCTGGACTGACTATGGGGTCACATTTCAGGTTATAGATCTGCAGGAGGGAAGGGAGGGGGAGGGAGAGAGAAGCAAGTCATGTGAGCACTGTTACCTAATCAGGAAGGATAACGCTTCTCAAGTATTGATTCAGGCAAGCTGTGAAGGTTTTGTTGGTGTTGTGTACTCCTGTAATTACCAGACCTGGTTGTCTGGAGATAAAAGAACATTTTGCATGCATTCTTTCTTATTGGGGCTTAACTAAGTATGGCATCTTGCTATCCTGTAAAGCTCCTGAATCCAGATATCTTTCTAAGGTCTCAATTTCCACTCTTGAAGGCTGGAAACTGAAGGACCCCAAGAGCCCAAGATCTTTACCCAATGCCAAATGAGGGTGTAGCAGCTCCCTTCCGTCTTGGAACAAAGTGAGACATTCATGCATCCCAGCTCAGTGCAGTCCTGATATTCTGGACTGAGTCACAGAGGAAGGACATCCACATCATGAAGCACTTCCACGGTGGGGCCTGCTACTTGATCCCATCCCTTTGCTGGGCTTAACTCAGCACTTCAAACTCTTTGGTTTTGAGAAGAAGCCGATCAGAGTGGTCAGCTAGTGATTAGCAAACACAAAACCAGCTGAGAAGGAAAGACGTTTCATTTTAGCCATTGGCAAATTAGGGTAGTTCAAATCGAAGACCAGCACCCACCCTGTGTGAAGGGCCACATGAGCAGAGCTGGTCATGCCAGTACTGGTAGGCTTCTTCGTACTACCAACAATACAGCAGGCAAGAATCTGAGTCTATGCCTTCAGCTGTCAGCAGGGAAAGACGTGGGCATCCAGCAGCAAACTGTGCCTGTGCCTTACAGCATGGAATGAAACAGCTCCATCTTTACAGTGCTGTGAACTGGTTGGGCCAGCACCCTTCTCACACCATGGGGCAATGCTCCGTGCCAGGAGCACATGGACACGTGCACTCACTGGGATACATTCAGCAGCCAGAGAGTTATTTTATTAGCTGTCCCACTTCATCTCAATGGCTGAACACTACATGTGAAAAGCTGCTAACAGCCAGCCTCTGGGTCAGCTATGTCTAAGCAGTTATGGGTGATGTTGCTCTTGTTCCCCATGACCTGCTTCCAAAGCAAAGTTGGCTCAGTGTGGGAACTTTGCTTCTAAAGCCCTGAGCCTCCCTGAATTTATAGCACAGGTCGCTGAACAAATGCATCTGAAAAAAGCACTTCTCCTTTGAGACTGTCTGGGTCAATACAAAGCTGGCACATCGTGGCAGGGACATCCAGAGGAGCAGGAAATCTCAGCAGCCAGTGAAACACAGCAAGAAAGCATTCCCTAAAGTGTAAGAGGAAGGAAGTGAAGGGACAGCAGGACCCAAGCCATTGCTCTGACACAGCAGGAGGCTCTTCAGGAAAGGGCAGAATCCTACCTCTTCCTCCTCTAACGTCTGACACTCGGCGCAGCACAGACCTTCTGGGAAAAACAGCTTCACATCCCGGACAGCTCCCTGGTAGGATTTGGAGCCTGAGAGGTAAATACAATGAGAAGAATCTTTCAGGCCATGAATTAAACATTCTCTGGACTCATACTCGTCTTCCTGAGAGATTGGTGATGTGCAGCTTTCTGAAGTAATTGCTTTAAAGGCTAGCTGTTCCGTGTAGTAACAGCAAACATTTTAAACCATTATATTTAGGATAGTTCCATTGCATTTTTGGTATTTTGATTCTGCTCCATTATCACGCTCAGCTTGTCCTCCATGTAAACAAGACTCCCTCTACTTCCTAACAGCGTAGTCAAGGGAATCACGTTAAGGAGCCTGTAAATACCAGCTCCAACCCCCTGTTTTTCCCATGCTTTTGGATCATGTCAGGCTCCTATGGAACGGAGCTACTAGTTACTAAACCAGCTGTACTTCTAACAATCATGCAAGCCCCAAACATGCTGGTGACTCGTGTCCAACAGAGCAAAAGAAACAATAATCAGTATGAGACATTACTGACAGCAGTGTACTGCACCGTTCACCTGTAGTCCTGATTGAGACAGGAAGAGGCGTGAAGAAAGAACACAAAGATCAGAGGAGCGGAGAATCATCTGGAGAGTCCAAACTAAAGGCCTTAGCTTGCTTAACCCAACGTAACACACGGCTGAGAAGGACACACCAAAGTGAAGAGGTCAGAGAAGAAAAAAGGACTTAACATACATGCATTGGCACAAGAGCAGATGGATAAAACTGTATGACTGCATTTAAAATTGAAAATGTATGAAAATTTCCAGCTGGGAAGTTCTTTAACCACTACCCAAATTCGGGTGAATGCTTACGAGAGGAAATAGAATAACTGAATGCAGTGACTTAGAGGTCCCTCCAGCTTAGCATCTGAATATTTCCCCATAAAGTAACAGCATTAGAAACCGCTACTCAGAACGTTCTGAGATTCGTGAGTGGAAAATGCTTGAGAAGGAAAAGCTATTTCTATGTAACTGGAGTTCAGATAGACTGTCAGCGTGCTGGCATGGATCCACACTCCTGGGACACACATACACAAAAGGCAAATATATTCTGAAATATTATCACTTTTGCAGACTACACATTTAAAAAAAAATAAATAAATGGTGCCTTACTGCTCCTAGAGCACTCAGCCCTGTGTGGACATCCATAATTCTAAGCATCACATAGCCAGAGTGCTTAACGCAGTAGTTTACAATCCTGAGATTGTATATGTCGCTGGTGTATAAGTCATGCTGCATTCTTTATGCACCTCTGTGTCCAATCTGCCCTGTTTAAATCATCGGTGCCATTACAAAGGGGACACAAGTGTTCCCAAAGCTATTCTTAGCAACAATTTAATCTTACTTTTCTCAAGGTGTAATACTGTATAAGATGCTCTTTGGGCTCAAGAAAAAGCACTACACAGTGATTGCATAATGCACTGAAGAGATGGAGGGAATGCAGGTTTACTTCTGCAGCTGAGTCTCAGAATATTACAACTGCTTGACTTGGTTTGACTGTTATCACCAGACTCCTCCTTGCCATAGCAGCTGGATCAGATTCTTGAGTTTGAGTTACTGTGTCCATAAGCTACAGCTGCAACCATTTTCCTTGAATGTGTGCAATTAAGGCTTTGTGAGCCATCCACATAGCTGGGGCTGGGATACTAACACACAATCTGGTCTCAGCAGGCAGGTGGTAGACAAGCAGCTCAGCTCTGTGTCTATCCCAGTCTTGGAAGGAAGCTGGGATCTGAAGGGAATCCCTAAGAGGACATCTGAGGCCTTCCTTAACACGCAGCTCTCTGCAACCTCTGAGCGAAGGACAGGCTGAGATTCAGCCTCCCTTGCTGATATAAACTCGTCTTTAAAAGAATTATGCTAGGGAAGCTCCAGGTGTTGTGTGGGTATATTAAGTTGGGGTATATATTACCCGTAACTGATGAGTTCTCATTCTCAAGGCAACCTGGGAAGACAATCCATTAATCTTAGGAGCAAAAGAAGCAGGGGTTGATTGTGGAAAAGTACTGGCTGAAAAGCCTTGAACATTTCTTGTGTAGGTAGACCCTGCCCTTCTGTCACTCCCACAGATGAGAACCTATGAGTAATTATGGTGGGAGATCTCTCCTGGTTTAGTCTTGGTCCTAAGGATTATGATTGCATCTGACAAAAAGCAATTCTACGTCAAGGAGTTGATTTTCTCCCCAAAACTGCACGTGGTGGATCATTCACTATGAGTTCTTTTCAAAAGACCATAATGTGGACAAAAAGAGGGAGTACAGTACAGAATGCAATAGGAAGCACCAATTAATCCAATGGATCTTGACAGGAAAGTTCTTTTGGGAACCGAAAGCAAACAGTCCCTGCTAACTCAACTGTTTTTTATGGAAATTATTGACCGTATTATTTTTATACTCCTTTAACTACATACAGCACAGTCAGCACAATATCGAGAAAAACAAACTACTCGTGGGCAGTCAATTAATGATGCTTAATTCCTTATGAATTTTGAATGACACCCTTCCCTCCTCCTTATCAAAACAGCCCAGATCCCCCCTTACGATACCCTTGGTTCTCCATCATCCACCCTCTTCAGCAGTCCTTCTCATTCTCCCACCCTTCACCTGTACTCTCAGCTATCTCCTATCCCAGTCACCACAACATCCTCGTCCCCTCCACCCGCTGCTGGTGGATGAACTGTGGCTGGTTCAGCACTGAGGATGCTGACTAGCTGGCATGCCTCTGCTGATGTGCCAGCTGGCAAGAGCCTCTCAGAATGGAAAACAGCTGAGTTTACCTGCTTTCCTCAGTGGGAGTAATTTTTGATCCCCTCTCTCTACCCAGTCATTAATGTTTTGAGACATTACAGGAACTTGGTATCCTGGAGTCTTTTATACCTCTGTGAAACCTGGATGCCGCTGGCCAGTGGGTTATGTAGTTATCAGGAAGAGAGTCAGAAGCATACAGGCAGATGGGTTCTTGGGGATAAGTACAAAATAACCAAGCTAAAATTACAAAGTGACCAAGCAGGGAAAAGATTAAAAGAAATCTGTTCTGATGGAAGACAGATCTGGGGCTGTTCTGAGAAGATGATGTTTTGATCTATCTTCTGGGAGAACGTTTCATAGCTTGAGACATACTCAGGTCAGCCACCAAAAAAACAATCAAAACCTTCTAGGGAATAATGGTCTCTACTGCCTGCCAAGGCTGGATCTGCACCGACAGTGCAGGAGGGTAACAGTGCATTACGTTTTTACCATTAGCATCTCTGAACCCTCAGGCTTTTCTTTTACAAAAACCTACCATAAAATCCATTGTGGACAGTGCTGATGCCATACTGAGCCCTCCAGAGGCATGGATCTAGTGCTCGGGCTACTTCAGGGTCCTCTGGCCCCAGCATGTCGATCAGCTTCTTCACAGCATTTGGTCTCTGAAGACACAGCACGAGAGATGTGCCTGAGGTAAGGTAGGTGCAATGAGCTTCCAGAACAGCAGGATCCTGAAAAGAAATAACGGAGAGGAAACAGATTACAATAAATGGTGTAGGTGAGTGCTGGATCCCAGCCCTCCTTTGGCTAGAACCACATCCGAAGCAAACAGACCTGACATTATTCCTTGCTTTCTCTCCCCTTTGCAACATTCACGCCAGTGGTCACTGCACGCAGAGCTTCCAGAGCACATACAATGGTCACCGGGCTCGTACCTGTGTGCCATTCACCAGGGAACACGAGGCCCAGTGCCCACCCTGAGCACACATGGAACAAAGGAAAGTTCAGCACTGAGCTTGTGCTGGAGCCACAGCAGCTCCTGGGCTCAGCCCCAGGCCCACAGATCAGCCAGTGGCATCTTTTACAAACAGCTTTCGCAGTCATCTCCTAAAACCCTTCAGTAAGAAAGGAAACAAAATCCTGTTTCTAAAAGGAAGCAAAGACTTGTGCTGGGACTTGTTCTGCCTACCTGTGCGTGCCTATCTGGAACACAGCTACCAGAGGAGGAGCTGACGTTTGCCCTTACCCAAGACAAATGAATTGTTACTCAGCGCCCGCTGCTGAGCCTCTGATTTGTGCAGCATCCTTTTTGCAGCACCTTCAGTGGGACACGCAGAGAGGGAAGCGATGGACACTGACACATCATCACGGTTGTGTATGTTCTGGGATGAGGAACCACATTTAGTCCCACTGCTTATGTAAGAAGACAAACAGCAGAACTTCTCTTTTTCGATTTCACAAAAGGAACGCTCCCCACTGCCCCAGCACACACCCTGCTGTGGAGCCTGGGTGGCAGAATTTCACACACTAGCTGGGATCGGCGCTACTGAAATAGCGAGCTTCAAACGAGGATGCTTGGGACAGGACACTTGACTGGAGCTGAAAGCAAGCAGCTTGGCTCCCGGCTTTGCCCCTGGTACGTTGTGTGCTCCACCACAAATTTCTCTGCTGCTTTTTCTTTTACAGACGTTGCCAGTTCACCCTGAGCGAAGAGATGCCTCACACAGCTGTGCAGGTCACAGGATCCTGAGACCTTTATTTTAACTCAAGATGAGTGTTAATCACCACTAGCACTCACCGCACCAGCCACAAGAGAGCAATTTGTTGGCCAGAGATGGATGTCAAGAGTGAGATGTCTTGAGAAAGACAGCAAGAGCCCGGGGCACAAAGTGCCTAAGGAGCAAAGCAGTCCAAGGGCCTGCTCTTTTCATTAAGCAAATCCTTGCAGAACCAGGTTCTTTACAGATGTTCCCATTAAGTGTGAGGTCCACAGCAGCTGCAGGCTCTTTCTGAGCCCTCCATCCTAAAGAAGTGACAGGAGCACCCAGGCCTGCCTCCCTGCCCTCCAAGTGACCAAGTGCAGCAATGCCAGCACGCAGAGCAGCTCCATGCCAGCACCCAACAGCATCTTCAGCTTGCTGGCTAAACCAAGCTATGGTTATTTACTTTCATATCTGTTTTTGAAGAAATTAAAACCTGGAGGAAAAACTCTTGCTTGATTCAGCTGAATCACATCACTCAGTCCCCTCAAGGTTTTCATCCCTCTCTTTTTTAATCTCTTAAAAGCACCAGAGAATGGCAATTCTCAAGATAAAACATTACCAAAAGAAGATCTCATCCTTTCCTTCAAAAATATGAAAATAAAATACTTCGAGATGCCTTTTGTTTTTCTATCCTATGAAGCCATTCACTGACTTTGACCCAAATCTTCTCTCACTCACATTCCCTCTAAACTGCCTTTGTAAGTAGGCTAGAAAGGGAAGATCGTTGGCTCAATCCCAATATTCTCCTCTGTATTTGGAAATGCAAAATGATCTGAGACGCCCCGTCCTTCAGTCAGTTAGCGAGATAAGAGGGCTGATATGATACAAGTTGTGACATCCGTGAGTGCTCCCATCCCATGGAAACACAAGGCAGAGGAGAGCAGGGACAGCTGCACGGGGGGGAACAGGGAGGGAAGTTTCACAGCTGCGCTGTGATTAGAGAGCCCCGCTCAGACATCGGCATGTCACGGCCATCTGCAAATTTGTGACATGAATTCAGTTCTGCATAACGCTAAACAAGCCCCTTAGGCTTGGAAAATTTTAATCATTTAAAAAATATGCACATAATCCACTTTTCTAAGCCGTCCCCAGGACTGCGCGGTGGGAGATGAAGAACACTGATGACGCCTCCACAAAAACTTCCAAAAGCTCTAAACACAACATATCAACATTCCTCTGACTCCGTGTCAGACATCTGCAAAAGGAAACGTTCAAAGGTGGTTTCTGCTGAACAGAATGTCACAAATGAAACTGTTTTGTTCCATACCCTATGCAGAGTGCTTCAAATTTATGTAACTAACTCTTCTGTCCCTATATCCCGTCTCTCAGCTTTTCCCTGGGAAATGAGCAGGCTTTGGGCTAACGACGATGTTGTTTCTGATTGCTAGAATGGTGTCAGTGAGTCAAGGTGACTTCTTTCCCTCTGCTACACCCCCAGATCCGGGCAGGGCTCTGCCAGCCAAACCATGCCTCTGTTTACATCCCGCCTCTGCACCGGCCCCAAACCGCGTCCTTGCTGGCACCCGAGCAGCTGCAGCGAGATGGCACGTGTGCAGCTGACTGGAATTCAGTGAGCAATTTTGTTGATGCATACGGAGAGGAAGTTCCAGCTGAGGGCTGGCTCTGGAGGACTAACAGGATTAAAAAGCAGCAGAACTATTCTTCTGCCTCCGCTGTTGGACTCACAAGGCAGGGCTGGAGGGAATCCATCACGTTACTGAGCCCGGGGACCTGCTGTGGGCAATTGGAGCAGGTAATCCCGGGGCAGCAGATCAGGTGCTGCTGTAGAATCAGACTTTCTAGCTAGCAGCCACAGCTGTGAGGCTCTGCAGTTTGGGATGTGCTGAATAAGAGCAGAAGAGAAAACCTCCGTAGGCAGAACTGCCTCTGGAGCAGTTGCTTCTCACAGTCTTAACATTATTGGGTCACAGTAAAAGCTGAGAAGGCAACATCTGCTCTTTTTAGCTGACCTTTGTTTTTATTACTATTATTATCATCAGCTTTTGGGTAGAAGGCATTGTTGCATCTCCTATGATTGGGTAACCTCAGCAAATAGCACATCAGCCCATTATTTATTGTAGGCCAAAGGCTGCTCAGAAACTAAATGCTAGTATTGAAGTTGAAAAAGTAATGATGTCTGACAGTGTGTTGCTGATGATCTCGGTCAGTGTGCAGGTAAATCATACCTTTGAAAGAGGAAGGACATGTTAGGCATTGCTCCCAGTGAATGAACCCCTAACCTGATATCAGCCTCCCTCCTTACCTTGGGAGCTCAGCCGTTTCCAGCCTGTGTGACCAAAGACTTTGGGATATGTTCTAAAAATGAGGAGGAGCCCCTGGCAGCATTTCCTACTGGCCATTCCCCATAGCCAGAAGCAGTCTGTTTTCAGTACTTTCTCACTTCCAAACCTCAGTTTTTTTCCATGAACATAAACCCAATATTCTGTAGTTTTTAAACCTAGTCACCAGCTCTTCAAGGAAACTGAACCAATGCACAACAGCCACTCCAGTGTGTTAGAGAACTCTAAAAAGAAGAGAACTTTTTCCTGAAATAACCTCTCTTCAAATCTACCCTACCTCTATCTGCGTTCCTCCCTGAGGTAGACATTTAGATTTTGTACAATGTCTTTCTGTTTCAGATGACTGACTAAATATTTCTGAGTTTAGTTGTGCGATTAAAAGCTTTATTGGAAAGTACCTCCTCAGCAACTCTAATGGCCACTGTGCCCCCCTCAGCAGAGATCTGTGGATATTTAAAGGCCAGATGCTTCTGCCCCGTTCCTTTGCTATCATGCAGAAAGTAATAATTTTTGCTGATGGATGGTTATGTCGGAGCACTGTCCTAGGATGTTCCCAGTCTTCTTCTGGAAGACTCTATTAACAGTTTCTAAAGTATATGCTTTAAACTCTCCCAACTTAACTCAAGAGCAATATCCATTCTAAAGGCTTGCTTTCTATAAAAGTTAATTGGTTAAGTGTCTTCGGGAAAGCAATCAACTAACAAGGATTTTTTTTTTCCAAGAAAAGAAATCTAACTCCTCTGCAATGCTCAGTTTTCTATTCCCTGACTTCCACAATATCTTTGTTCTCAGATGATAATAGATGAGTATATTTCAGGTTGGGCAAAAAATGAATTCCTAACACTACAAAAGAGCAGACAAATCTATTTTTAGCTGACAACCCCCCTCAACAGCCCAAGGTTTAAAACCCTCCTCATTGTCTATCAGACAGCAGAAATGACAGCAGCCCCGTTTTCCCTCTTTGCAGGTCATTCTTACAGGCAATGGAACGCACGCTTCTGGAACACAGCCTCCACTGTATACGTGGTGCAGTACCAAAATGTAACCTGGATCTAGAGGTATGGATGCTCTGGCAGCAGAAAGAACATTTCCCAGCTCCCATGTTCCAACACATGGAAGGAAAAGGAGGCACATGGGTAGAGAGCACAGCAGACGGCGAGAGGAGCTGTACCTGTGTTGGCTGCAGGGAAGAAACAGGGGACTCCTGCCCTGCAGTTAAGAGTGAGCACTGTAAATTCGCAACTCAGTGTTCCTGGGAGGTCTGCAGCTCCCATGTCCTCTGAACCTTTGTTTTAGAGAAACCAGGTCTGTTTCTTTATGGCAAACGATAAAAGGAACTGTCAGCATGTCAGCTTGCTTTGTGCCTGGTATTGTACAGATCTGACTGTTCTATATAGCTCACTTCTAACAATAAGCATGAAATCCCGGATGGGAGTTTGTGCTCCTTCAGGAATGGATTGCTCCCTAGCTAACGTATTTTCCCATTCTAAACCTAAACACAGCCACGGCACTGCCAGGTTCTTTACAAACCTGCTTTGCTTCAGAAGAAAGGAGTCCTAAGGCAATGTTTGGATCCAGGTGTACGTGTTTCATCCCAACCACAGTGAAATTTTCCAGGTCGAGCTTTCGGAGGATCCTCACAAGGCGATGGCTCCAGGCACCAGGTTTGATCAGCAGCACCGTGCAAAGGATCTGGGCTCCTGCAACAAAGCACACCAGTGAAAGAAACCCAAAGCTGCTCTTAAAAACAGAAGCAGAACATACAGCTCTGAGTACTAGCCAGGACAGGTGTCTATACAAGAGGGCTGTCTAAAAACTGGCATGGAGTTCATAGGAATTCCAATTAAACAAGTTTGTAAAAAAAA
>NC_034421.1:13388642-13391380 GCF_002078875.1 Numida meleagris | reverse complement strand
CCCAGGAAGCCTGCTCTGTGAGTCCAAAAGTTTTACCTGGCAGGTCTGCAGCATAAGGCTCCATTCTTTATATTATGCATGAATGTTTTAAGCAGGATAAAATGTTCTCTGACGTTCTTCATGCAAATAGCAGTGATTCCATGATGAAATCCTTCCTGCAGCTATTACGTTCTTGTTCCTCGTGGTTTTATCTCTCAGAGATCTGCACCCCTCCGTTAGAGCTACGTTTCTGAGAGGCATTAACAAGTCTGACAGACCCCAGCTGGTGTTGTAAACCTTATTATGAGTGGGACTGTGTTTACTAAAATTGAAATTTCAGCAAAAAAAATTGGCTTTTGATAAAATGTCCCCAGCAGGGCTCCCAGCCGGGTGCTGGAGAAACAAGACAAAGTGGACCGTGATAGTTTTACTGTCTAGTGGTACCAAACCTCTCAAAAGGCAGAAAATACCTAATCTCGTTTTTAAATGATAGCATTTCCAAATAATTATGCTCGCTGAAGTGCTGTATGAAACCTAACCCCTACGCTATCGGGACTGTAGTTAAGATTTTGTCTTGACAACACCCTCAAAGATTTATTGGCAACCGCAGTGTTGGGAGCAGCCAGCCAGGACCCACTAACTGCCGGCTCCTACCCACGTCAATTAGATGAAGCATGAGGTAATAGCACTGCAGGCTGCTAAAACTGATCCATGATGATCTGTTTGTGTACATAAAGCGCCATTTTATGTTTCCTGCACACCCCATTACTAATTATACAGATGTTGATGCAGTGAAGCATCAGCAGTGCTGCATAAAATTTGGTCCATCCTGATATTTTCAGTTAGCAAGAGGCGGGTTGGTGATTCAACGACAGAGAAACACGGGATCAAAAATAAAAAGCCCGGATGCTGACCCCATTTGGCACGAAAGCTCAGCCCTTATCCTACACAAAGCCCTCCTCTTGAAGAACTGATGGTTTGATTTCCATGTTTTTCTTGAACGGAAAGATTTAAATGCCATAGCAACGGCCTGCGAGCTGCTCGCAGACAGAGCGGCAATCCCCGCCAGCCGCGCTCGCAGCAATGTGTGCTGTCCTCGTGCCGCTTTCCCCACCACCTGCTGCATTTCTGGGCCAGCATTCCCCTTCTTGTGGTGTGGGAATCACTACGTGCTGCATATTTATATTACTCGAGACACCTGAGGAGGGGATCATTCACCAACACACCGCTGTCCACCAAGGAACAGGCCCTGCTCATTGGGAGTTAGCAGGAAGGCCTGCTTGGCGGCCATGACACGCAGCCTCCTCTGGTTCCGGCTGTTCTGCGGCCTTCCTGGGCTCGCCCAATCCTCCTGGTGTTTGGTACATTCATGCTGTATTTAGATCCTTTCCTACGGCCAGTGACTCCACAGCTCTCCCCCCAGTTATTTACTGGAGTTCTGATTTGGTAATTAAATGAGTCACAGCACTGTATTTCTTTTTACACTATTTATATAAAATGCTTTATGTATGAGCACGGCTTAAAATAGTGTCAGCTGAAGAGAAGTAAATACCAGATCTCCTGTCATGTTTAGAAAAGAGAATGCGTATCAGTGCCAGTATTCAAGCCCAAGGAAAACGATGGTATAATCCTTCCACCTATTTTTGGCTGGTACATCTACATGAGTTACGTTCACAAAATCCTGCTCCACCCCTATTTTTCAATTTGCTCTTCTCTCACCTGCATGCAAGTAGGTAAACAGAGATTCGGCATGACATCTCTGGGTCTCTTCCACTAAGCAAGAAAAGCAGATAGATCTGGGTAAGTATGCATGTACGTTCTGGGATAGTAAATTGAGATCAGTGCCGCTATCTCTACATAATGCAGCCAACACTGCAATGACACACTCATTTTAAGATGCGATACTGGGAAATGCGTGGCTTGATTTCAGACATTGTGGGAATCCAGTTGTACTGGGACATCCCAGGAGATGTAGGACTTACCAGTTCCCCAGACAGCCCAATCACATGCACTGAATAGGACTGCAAGTACCAAATTACGGTGACCCTCAGTTACACTTTGTGTTCTTTCTCAGTCACCATTCCAGGGAGTGGCTAAAATGGTTATAAGCCACCTTCATGCTCCCAATATTTCACAATTAAGTTAGAAGCTGCCCTGAAGCTCAGGACTGCTTTGTCTTCCCTCCCCTGCTGTGCCCTTGCAAGCAAAGAAGGGCTGCATGTTCTGATAAATTCCTAGGTAGCACAGAACCGCAGTTCAGTTCTCCCCCCAGCAATGCTGATGAAACCTCAGGGACATTCCCTAGACAGGAATGGTCAATTTCAGAGGTTCCTCATAAGAGCAACCCAGTGTAAAAGGAGTCAGGTAAAATGAGTCATGACCGAAGCCCGTATAAAAACGTTTCCTTCAGTCTAACGATAAACCTGCAATAAATCTGGAGAGGTGAGGAAAATGTAAGGCACAAGTGAATTGAGAATCGTGAAACCTGGCTTTCCTTTCCCATTGATCTTTACTGGCAAATTTAACCAGTGAGATATGCAAGTTAAATAGTAGAAAACCAAAATTTGTTTGCCAAAAGAAAGTAATCACCATCCCTACATACTTATTACTGTCTGAAGTCCATGTATTTCTATTTCTCAGAGCAACTTATCTGGAAGGTATCTAGTCAGCGTTCTTTTCTTTTAATGAGACTTTTTTCTTTCCAAATGTGTGTTCTATTTTGCTGGGAATAGTAAGAGTGAATATATGAGGTGAAAGCA
>NC_034421.1:13253707-13388275 GCF_002078875.1 Numida meleagris | reverse complement strand
GTTTAGGTTGGATATCAGGAAAAACTTCTTTACAGAAAGGGTTGTTAAGCACTGGAACAGGCTCCCCAGGGATGTGGTTGAGTCACCATCCCTGAATGTGTTTAAAAACCGTTCGGATGTGGTGCTCAGGGACAGGATTTAGCAGTGGGTTGTTAGAGCTAGGGCAGTATGGTTAGGTTGTGGTTGGACTTGATGATCTTGAAGGTCTTTTCCAACCTGAGCAATTCTATTAGTTCCTAACTGCCCAGGATAATGATGCCTAACCAAAGGTTTACTACCCCATTTTGATGACTCTGACCAGAGGACACAGAGTTATAATGTTTCTTCCATCTATTTTTAAGAGTATAACATTATTTATTTTACTATTCAAGAGGCAACTGGTGCATACTTCTCACCTTACCTCCAGCCCTGGATGTCTTGCCAGGCGGGGGCAGGTATTTTGCAGTAGGGCGGTGTCCTGAATCTGTAAAAGGAAGATGTGATTTTGTGGATTCACAGGTGAAGAACCTTTACCTTTACTGTTTGGGGGAGGGGGTGGTGGGGGTGGGCAGGACAAAGGAAAGTAGCTTTGTTTAGCATGGGAAATGGCAGACCTTCCAGTAACTACAAAAGACTGTGCTAGAGCTGTTCTCCAGCACAAAGACCCTTCCATTCCTCCCACAACACAAACAGGAGGAAAAATGTCATGACTTTATAGAAGTAATGGTGCAGAGTGCTAGAGCCATAGTTAGAACATATGACTGTGCTCCTTTGCTCTTGGCAATGGCTTAGGTGGGAAAGGCTGATTTTGATTGCTGATTGCTACTTCCCCTCAATAAACTGATCTCACTGTTCTCAATTTCTTATCCTGCCTTCTGGTGCCAAGATAACCTCAGCGAAGGATAGCAATACGTGCAGTCTTACAGTTTTATGCAGTAATTTGGGATGTCTGTTGCATTCTGTTTTGAAGGCTTCCTCTTCCTGCTCTTCAAACTTGCACAAAACACCCACATAGTTCACTGTCAGATCTGACTTTTGTGATACTAGAATGAGTATCTTTTCCCTGACACCACCACATTTTCTTCTCTCTATTCAGTAAAGCCAGTTTGTTATTCTGCACTACACAAGCACAGTGTTTGACACAAGCATCTAACTTTGTCTTGACAACAAAGGACCTTTCTTCCTCAGAAAAAGACAGGAGAAAAGCTATAAATTACAAAGCATGAATGCACTTATGGGACTTCACCATTCCTTCTCAGTTGATATGTGGTGTTATCCCAATCTTCATTTATTTATGCGTCTGAATAATCAGAAATCATCAGGTTCAGAACTATTCATCTTCAGGTGGAAGGAGCGAAGCTTCCCCAAGAGCTCAGGTGACAGTTCAGTGTATTCCATATTAGAAGAAGACAGTGGGAGCTCATACACTGCCAGTCAAAGGTATCCAATATGAATAACACCTCAGTCTGCACAATGATTTAAAGAGGTGTGGGCTACACATTTCTTGGTACAGGAGAAACCTAGTAGGTTTTCCGTGCTGAAAGATCAATGCTAGCATATATCATTGAAGTCTGAGAAGTTTTGACAAGAGGTCTCCATTCCTCATGAACTGTTCACTCTGTTCCAGGGTAAAAAGAAATTCAAGAAAATCTGCTTTCTTCAGCTCTTGCAGATTGGAAGTACCTTCATCTCCCTGAGTACAGGGCAAGCTCGGGGCATCTAGACTGAAGAAGTCAGGCATCACAATGACATGCCCACATATAGGTGTGATAGATCTTAGCCTCTGTTTCCCAGTTTCTCTCTTATATACAGAGAGAAAGTGTATAGAATATTATTTACTGGCCCTGGTAACTGCTGTGATGTCTGTTAAGCATCTGAGTACCTTGAGATCTTCAGAAAGGGAACCAGGCCGTGCATTATACTAATAAGCCAACCTGCAGATGACCTCAACTGGCTCCTGCAGATTTAATATCCCCAATTATTTTGCCAAGCGAATAATTTAAACCCAAATAATTAAGTTTTTCTGTGCCTTAGGAAAAAAAAAAAACATAGAAAAGGATTTATTCATCCAAGTTCAATAAATTCCCAAACACCCTGTATCTAAGAACATTATAAACAATAAAAACATGACTTACCAGCTACAAGATCCTTCTCTGTGAAGAAAAGAATGGCTTGTCTGAATGTTACCTCTGGGGTCAAGGCCATTACTCTCCGTAGAGCACTGTCACTTTTGCTTAGCTCCTCCCCACACTGTGTTAATCTCTTCAATGCATCTTCAAGTACTTGGAAGGCGTTGATCCGCCGTAAGGCACACACAAGGACTGGATTAGACATCAGTGTCTCAAGGCTTCTTCGCCAGGAAGTATCTCCAACCTCAAAAGGGGTTATTTCTTTTGCCTGACGTCGAGTGAGATGGGGCAACCACTTGAGACCTAGAAGCTCAAACCCTGCATCGGGTCCTTCTGCAAGTCAAAGGAAATATTCTTAGTATCAGTTGACAGCATGCATTTCATAAAAGTTATAGTATTTTTGGAGACAAGTGTTCTAATTTATTAGACTAGAAGTCTCCAAGTTGCTTTGTCTTCACTCCCTGTTGGATCCAAAATAGACTGTAATGCAGATACAGAAATAAACTCGGAAAAATAATAACAAACTATAATTTAATGTTGATTAGTCTCTAGAGTAACTTAAACATTGTTTGTAAAGTAGTCTTACTTCCAGTGTAAAAATATATTTAAAAGGAGGGGGGGGGATTAGATTGGATGTAAGAATACAAGTTTTTAGTGATAATGGTAGTAAAACAGTGGAACAGGCTGTCCAGAGAGGTGGTGGGTGCCCTGTCCTTGGAGACATTAAAGCACAGGCTGGACTAGGCTCTGAGCACCTGAGAGAGCTGCAGGTGACCCTGCTCTCTGCAGGGAAGTTGGACCAGGCAGCCTTTAACGATCCCTTCCAACTCAAACAATTCTATGATATTTAGAGGCTCAATCCATGAGTTCAGGTTGCTGAAAGTTCCTGTCAGCTGGAATCTCCTCTTTGCCTCCTGTGATATAGATCTCACTAAGCAGTCTCACTTCAAGAGAATAGGACGTAGAATAAGACAGCAGACAGCATGCCAGACTTCTGCCCTTTATTAGGGCAGCAACTGTATTATTGCACTGATACAATCTGCATCGTGAAATTACATGAAATCTTCATCTTTTAGCACCTGACAGCACTCATCATTTATAAGCATTTAATGCATGGGGCAGTGTCATTCTTCCACCTGTGCATGAGGAAATGAAGCATTAAGACACATGGTGTCTTGCTTCTGCTCACAAAGGATGTGACCTTTGTGGACCAGGAATAATAGAATTTGTGACTTCCAAATTCTTGTTGCTGTGCCTTGCCTGCACAGTTGCATTATCTCTGAATACTTCGAAGACAGAGAACATAAAAGGCTTGGCACTTAGCATAGTGTTTGAACTATTCTGACCCTCTCTGATGGAAGTGCCCACCAGTGTCAACTGGAAAGTGGCCTTGCCCACTGACTAGCCACGATAAATTCTTCGGAACTTCAGGCAGGTAAATAAAGAAATCATTTGTTTGAGTTCCCATTTATTACCTTTTTTCATATCACTGTGATAAAAAGAGCCTGACAGGCTCAGCTTCCCTGACCAACTTCTACAGCCCTTCCCAAGAGCTGCCTGCGATCACCTGCATTCTGAGATTGATTATTGCTCCCAGGAAGAAGGATCTTGCACAGGAGCTCTCCAGCACTCTTGATAGCATCCGCTCCAATCAGCGTCAGCAGGACAACTTGCTCCATTTCAGGATCGGAAGCATATATTCGGTTGCAGAAGAAATCCAGAGGAATGCTGCATGGGGCTGGAACTGCACTGAAGTTTCCTCCTGCCCAGAGACATCATCCAAATAAATGTAGTTACTGCCCATAAAGAAACATCCAGTCTTGTTTAGCAAGAAGGAATCGACTAATTCTTTATTAGGCAGACAAAGCCCAGTGCCTCACTGTGATGCTGCAGCTCAACACAGCCAGAAAAAGAAACACATGAGGAGCAGAATCACAGCAAATCCTCACTAATTAGTCACACTCCTTAACTGGAATTGCTTTTGGCACGTAAAGCAAATATACTCAAACCCTGATTTTGATGTCCTTATTCACACTGTTAAACAGAGTTGATAGATCTACAGCAAAATGATTTAAGGCATAAATATCAGACTGATAACCAAGGCTTGGCTTCACATCAAATTGATACTTCATTTTGTGTTCTATGGGATTACACAGCATAAAACTGAGGGCAAAAGTAGGAGACATTGTATTATGCATACATGCATCGTCCTATCAGGAGCAGTACAGCCTGCAGAATTCCCAAATTTGTCAGAAAGCTGTGTGTGTTTCCACACTGTTTCAATTGCATGAATATTTAAGCAACTGTATGGATTAACATCCATGTTCCTAATTATTCCCACATCTTAGCATTTCGTAATGCAAGGAAATAGTGAAGGACATGCACTGGATTATTATTTTTTGCCTCACAATTTATGTGAATTTGGGAATTGGACTAGAGGGAATGGCCTCAAGTTGCAACAGGGGAGGTTCAGGTTGGATACAAGGAAAAATTTCTTCTCCAGAAGAGTGGTATATGAGAAGTGTTACCCCTAGTTAGTAAAATAAGCTTCTGATTACTGTAACATCCAAGTGTCTAAAACAAGTAGCTCTTAAGGCTCTCCAACCCACTTGAGTCATAAGTTTGTAACAAGTTTACTTGCTATCCCAAGCCTTATCAGTTTCTCAGCTTTGAATGAATGAGTTACAGACGTGAATTCAAGTGTATACACTGAAATTAACAACTTCAGAGTAAAGAGAAATGCAGTGCCTTCTTTGCAACTGTGGAAGGAATTACAGCTGCCTACATGCATCACTTCAGCAAATCCTAGTTTTACATGCTACGTGAGTGATTTCTCTCATTTTTTGACTTCTCTTTGAAACTACGTCAGTAAATTCGCACTGGTAGGATTCTTATAATTCTGGCAATCTCAATGCTTAATTGGTTGTTGTCAGTTCATATTTAATTTAGTTTACTTACATTTATATTAATATTCTGTAAGGCTACTCCCATATTGCTTTTCTATTGATTCTTCCGTTCACTTTGCAGAAGTAGAAGACATTCACTGAGAGTTTTTACAATTGAAGGACATCGGAACACTAAATGAGTTACTGTAGACAATGAGCATACTCCTAATGTTCTTGTTCAGGGAAATCCTCTGATAAAAGCTGTCAGGCCTTACACAAGAGACAGAACAACACGCTCCCATAACCTTTACCTACCCAGCGCCTGCAGCAAGTTCTCGGTGTAAGGAGCCACATGGAAGCACGTGGAGGGGTCCAGCCTGGCCGTGGCAGGCAGGCTGCTCTGCCTGGGGCCAAGGAAGCCTTGCTTTGCCAGTTCATTCATCAGTCCTGTGCACAAAACAAGAGTATGTGAGGAACATGTAGCTCTGTGATGCAGTCTGATATGAAAACACACTTCTTGCCAAGTATTGTGATTCATCTGACCAAAGACCCATTACAGAGACATCTATGAGGGGTCACATTGAGCTCACCTCATCAAGTGCAGTTCCATCATTCCCTCTTCCCCAACCCATATTCACACACAGACAGGAAAGGGGCTGTTGAGCACTGAGAGCTGGTCACAGCTTTGTCTGGATACACCCCTGCCTTCTGACCATCAGCCCATTTGTTTCAGCTACAGACAGTGGACTGAGATACAGAATGCACACACAGAAGATCCTACACAGCTCCTGAATTGTAGTAGGTGTCCTAAGCAAGTTGCCCACAAGGAAGAGATATCTTCAATTTTGAACCCACTGTTTGAGTCCAGACTCTCAGTATCAGCGGCAAGGCCAATATTCTGCATCCTACACAGTACCACGAGGCCAGAGAGCCATTGCAAGCTTAAAAGATGTAAATCCCAGTCTGGAAAATATCTTGACTCCTCTTTTATAAATACTAAGTGCTGGAAACTAGCAGTCTCTGCTCCCATTCTTTCCCAAAGGGCCAGGCTACACACAGGCTGTGCATTAACATACCGGCATACAGTGCAGTTTCACAACAATTGGTTGTTTTCTACAATAATATTTCAGACATTTCTAAAGGTCTGTTATTTTTTTTAAAGTTACTTTGCATATATCTTTGCTTTCCCCTTTACAAGCCTGTCAACAATTTACTGCAGTGTGGCATGGAAAACAGATTATTAGCAGTAGACACAGATGACAAACCTCAGATGCCAAATGTGGTATTGACACAGATTTGAGCTTGAACCACTGACAACAGCCTAGCTGCTTGTTAAAATTGAGATGGCAAAAATAAATGAAACTTCCTTCCAGTACCCGAAGGAGGCTACCCTCCAGTACTTAAATGGGTCCTTCTAGAAAGCTGGAAAGAGACTCTGTATCAGGGATTGTAGAGGTATGGCAACGGGTAGTAGCTTTTAAATAGGAGAAGGGAGATTTAGGTTAGATATTAGGAGGAAATTCTTTACCCAGTGGGTAGTGAGGCCCTGGCACTGCTTCCCAGAGAGCTGTGGGTGCCCCATCCCTGGATGTTCCCAAGGCCATGGATGGGGCCCTGGGCAGCCTGAGCTGGGGAGAGGTGTCCCTGCCCATGGCAGGGGGGTTGGAATTAAATAGTCCTTAAGATCCCTCCCAGCCCAAACCATGCTGTGATTCTGTAACTTGCTACAGCTGATGCCAAAGTATTATCTGCTGTCTGTTCACACTTAGCAAAGGAAAGCTTGGTCAAAAATTTATGGTGTTGACTCTCAATACAGAAATATGTTACCTATAGGCACCTATCTCTCTGCTCCATTTCAGGAACGATTGTTGAAGTTTTCTTTGCTTTGAAGATTGAACAGTGTTGAACATCAAAGAAGTGACGGCTTCTCAGGGGGTTACTGATTAAAAATACACAACTGCTTAGTATGGTTTTGACCCTACTCAATTACTAGCGCTGCTCTGCACTTCCCAGAAGCTAAGCCAAAGCTTATGTGGCAACAACAACAACTTCCCTCTCCAAGGCTCTTGAATATGGAATTAGCTAGTTCTCTGGATCGCTTCTGAGAAACAGAGGGCACAAAGGAGGCATTTGCAAAATCTCACTACAAAGGAAAAAAAAGACAGCTCTCTACAATGAGAGCAAACATTTTACCCTTCCTGAATATTCTTTGTCTCAGTGTCCACATAGATATTCCTAGAGCAAATTTCGCTGTGCAAAACAAACGACTTTGAATATTCAATCTGCAGCACTCTTTGAGAGACAAAGCAGAAGCTAGAATTCTATGATTCTATATTTCTTTAGTGAGCAACTTTCCTTGGGTCTGCAGGCAGTAGGAGACATGGTGCTGTAATTAGTCTGCCATGATTAATCCACGGTGTCTAAACACGTTTTCAGAACATACTGTGATAGTCTTTGGAGAAAAGGAAGAGGACTTTTTGAAACTGTCTTTTATTTTTCCTCCAAAACCTTTAAATGCTCTTTTCTATTGTGGATGGATTAGAAGAGGTAAAAGGCAATGGATGAATGCCTCTTTCAGGAGCTAGCTGTTGTGGTGTAATGGAGGGGTCAGCAGCTGTTCTGGAACTGTTCAGGCTACAGTGACCCACTTCTCTCAGCAGTCCAAAGGGCAGGTTGTAGAAAAACAAGTGCTGGAAGGGACTGCCCTGCTGCAGGCAATTTGCCCAGTGCCAGAGCAGGAGGAAGCAAGCACGTCAGGGTTCTCTGTTCTGTGCTGATCACTGCTGTTGTTTATGATTTTCTCTACTTGAGACCAGTGTCAGTTTATCCTTAAGAAAACTAAATAACTCTTCCTGAATCAGGGAATCAGAATGGAGTTTGACTCAACTAAGAGGATTTGGGGCAGCTACATGTCTGTTCTTTTGGCAGAACATATGAAATAAGTCGCAGTTCAGATGTTTGGAAGTCACAAGCATGCAGAACTTGGGGCTGAGGTTGATAAGATTGTACGATATCCTCAGGCTCAGTGACACACGTACGCTTGGTAGCCTACTTCTCTGGGAAGTAATAATACCTAAGAGAAGGTTACAGATAAAACATGAAGCCAGGCCCATTATGCAGGTGTATAGTGGGGTGCCAAGAGATGAGTGTCATGAATTCAAACAGAGGGGGTTCCACTTTGACACAAGGGAAAAAAACAGTTCTGCATGTGGATAGTAAAGCATTGGAAGAGAGGATCAGAGAGGTGGCAGAACCTCTGTCCTCACAGATTCTCAAGCCTTCACTGCACAAAGGCCTGAACATCCTGGTCTGAATTCATTGCTGAGGCTGTGTTGAACAGGACACGGGGAGACTGACCTTCTGTCATCCCCTTCAAAATGAATTATTCTATGATTCTAAATTCAAAAGGGCTTTGGTGTTAAAGATCAAATAATTGACAAAGGTCAGTCTGCCGTGTAGGATACGTAGAAGTGGCTGATCTACAAAAGCGGGCCTGGAGATTCATACAGCAAAACTACAGACTGATATTCTCAAACATTCCTGCAATGCAACATATTTAGCTAGGCTTTTAACCTTTAGCTCAAGTGCTATTAAAAGAAAACTTCTTTGCTGAGGTTTCTGAGAAGTGAAAGCATTACCTTCTACCAATGCAAGAATATGATGACTAGCATTGTCCCTTCTCAGCAACAAGACGAGACAGCGCACGTGTGGTTCAGCAGAAAGCTCTCCTCTTGCAGAACTGCTCTCAGGTGAACTAGAATTCTTGCTAGGGCAAAATACAGCAATCTGAAATAACAAGGGCCAGATTAGACTACTAAATCCAGATTTAATCACAACGGGGCTCAAGCAAACAGTTAAGTTACAATGGCATATGAAGATACACCAGCTGAACCATTTTAACTTCCTTTAACTAGGTGTTCATCTGTTCATGAGACAGCGGAATTTAATTTAAATCTCAAGGAAAAGATTTAATATAAAAGGTTTTGCTCTACAGCTGGGCTGGGCTAAAACAACAACACTTCTAAATGCAGAGATGTGTGGTAGCATTCTAAATTACTCATTCAAAAATGATCTTGAACCCCAAGTACTAAAACACTTAGCACACATTAAAGCAATAATTCCTGCTGCTGCTGCTAACTTCTGAAATGGCCATTTACAAGCAAGCCCCAGATATGTGGCCATTTTTGCTGTAGTATTCCACAAACAGGCATTCCTTTTATTCTACAAGATATTATGGTCAGGGAAAGCGTTCTTCCTCATGCTTGATTAGAGAGCAAGCAGAAAAGAAGGGCTTTGTGCACAGTTTAGTTTGCAGAATGATACATTTCCTTATTAATGTAGGAAACAGCTTTACGCATGAGCATTTGAAGTAAAGGAACACAGCCCTTTGTAAGACAAAGTGTTATAGGATTCCTGGGTGATTTATTGCGTAACAAGTACAGACCTGGACTTCTTGTACATGCAAGTTTGACTGCATTTTTTGCATTTATGATTATTTATTTCCTTAGGTTGACATGTCAACATGCCAGCTTTGCTCTAACTCAACTCAAATAAATCTATCACATTACACAGAGCTTGAGAGAAAGAAAAAGGCTATTTTTGACAATGGGAAAGCTCTTCTTGCAAGCCATCTGAATGCATTAAATTAGGGGACTACTTCATGCTGAAAGGCCATAAGCAGACCCAGAGAGACTGTGAAGTACATAATCACATATCAATCTGTTAGACGAAGGCTGCTCTCCTAAATACAGATCTGTAGGCCAGAAGTTATTATTTTCACTTATGAGGTTACTGTCTGTTCTTTCTTATTTTGAAAGATCAGCGGCAAAATTAATGTTTGCTTTAGTAGAAGAAAGTCTGTTTATGCTTTTGTCTCAGTGAGAGGCTTAGGCCTAGTGGGATTTTCTTACTAAAAAAAAAAAAAACCCAAAACATCAGCACTGAAAGTAACCAGAATACCACTCACAGCAATACCGAGAACACGAGTGCTAGCTAGCCAGTAAAGAGATGATGAGTGTCCTTGAGAACACTTACTGAAGGAGTGGCAGCTCACACATCCATAAACTTACAACATAGCAGGTTTCAGAAATGTTAACCCAAGTTATACAACAGAGCAGGGCATTCTGTCCGGTACCTGACTTGTTGTCATGCTCAGCACAATGGCTTGCTTGTGTGAAAGCTGCAGCTGTCTGACTCCTTGCAGAACAAACCCCTGATGAGTACAGATCGAAATCACATTACCATACGCACAAGGAGATACCAGAGGTGACACTGTCAAAATGATGTCCCCTAGGTCAAAGAGAAGGTAAGAAAAGCAGTATATTATTTCCACAGAAGCTGTGCTATTACTGCAAGGAAACTCACAATAGCCAGATCCTACTTGAAGCACATCCCAAACAGAGACACTGAACTTCATGGTTTATTTGTTCTATCCATCACGTAACGGCTGCTATCAGAAGCCAACGTACAACAGTAAAGCTTATGGCATGATCAGTAATCTCATTATGAATCATCCACTCTAGACATTCTGTCTCATAATGTCTATCCAGACATCTACGAGCTACTCATCTATCTTTGAGGTATCTGTGCTCTCAGTCCACGTGACGGCTGCTGCCTTGCTGCTGGCAACTTGACAGCACTTAGATGCCCAGAAGACTTCTCTGGCTGTGATGAGTAACTAACTGAAGTCAAGACTGGCTGCTGACTTGTCCACTACAAGGTGCGTGAGGCGATCTCAGCTATTCCTCTCTGCTCCCACGGGTGGTCCCAGTCTGCAGGACCTACAGTTCACATTACCTTGACCAGCACTAATCTCTCTAGCCCCGTCTTTACTCTTCATTCCAGAAATTGCCACATGGCATGGGCTACAGAATCTTTGGACCAGCTTCTGATCATGATGTTACCCTATTCTGAGTTGGTAGTATCTGTGGCTTCACAGACTCCTGTCTTTGGTGATCCTAATGGCACCAGCCTGCTCTCTCCTACCCAAGCCTTAGCCATTACATCTGGTTACTTGTACTCTGCTTGTACTCCTCACCCCAGACAAGCAACTAGAGTTTATGTTGGGTTAGAATCTTGGATTGTTTAACTTCTGTTTTTTACGTTTAACTTCAAGCTCACTGCCAACAGGGTGGCAACAAATGCTAAGAGCACGCTCAGGAGAAATCCTACCAGACCTCTTAAGCAGCCTATAAACCCCACTTCAGGGCCAGCAGGACCCTGCAGTACCTGCTGTACAATGCGCTGCTGTCCTTAAGATGGGCCTTCCCCAAAGCCTCTGATCTACCTGAAGCCTTTGCTTGTTCTGATCTCACCCAGGGTTTTTGCTCTTATCATCTCCCTTGGTATCATACTGTCCTAGTTCTAACAGTTTAGTGTTTTTTTTTAATCCCTGTACATAATGTAAATTCAGATCTCTGTAACTTGCCAAGAAGGGGCTCTGAGTAAACAAAATTCAGGGTTGCAAGTGGTAAGATTTTGGTTCATCTCTAGTAGATAACACTTAAAGAAAACAAACATTTCTTTCCACATGTACACATCCCAAACTAACGGGAAAATCTGCTAGGGTCAATAGAACTTTTCTTACTGGGATGAAGTACATACACCTTGTGGGAGCAGCAGCACATTTGTTCTACATGCTCTGCATGGGTATATCTTCCTATCTCAAAAAGAAGCTGCTGGAGAACTGATGGAAGGAATAAGTACATGTTTCCTTTCCTTAACACACCATAGGGTGTCTGCTCCCAGATCAGATTTTCAGCTTCTCTTTGAGAGTCATGATAGTTATCTGAGGAGAAAAGCTTGAAAGTGACTTCCTTAGCCCAAATACAGATGGAACGTGGTGTAGTATAACTCAGCAGCCCACATCAAATGTGAATCATTAATAGCCATAAAAGGAAGGGGAGGCAGAAAATGTGAGTCATTCCATCAGCAGCAACCAGCTCCCATCAATACCAATCCCAAATAACATGGAGCCAATGGCTGTATGCCAAGCTCCTTGAATTAACATGCCCAGTTAAACGAAAGAGTGCATCTCCAAGGTAAGATTTTCTTGCTTTCCTTTCTCCATTTTTTTCCCTGTCACTTCCCCCCTCTTTTCATCTTATGCTTTCATTCCTTTCTCATAACTTCTTCCCTTTAGCGATATAGTTTTCTTTACCTTCTTTCTCCATCAATGTGACCCCATTTTCCTCCCGTCATCTTTTCTCTGACAGCTGCTGAGTTTCCACACCCCTCTGTGCTTTTTGATTCCCCCTCCCCACCTCTCTTCTCCCTGTGGAAATCTCTTCAGCTGTGGGAGTAGAAACATGATAGCAATGCTCTAATAGCATTGTCCTATAATCACCTGCACCTGAGATCTGCTATGCCAGGCCCAACTACAGAAGATTACAAGCACATAGGCCCATCTACAGCAGACACCTCTCAGGTCCTTCTTAGCCAGTCCTAACACCAAATGCCTTGGCACGCTCCCTTGAACACAGTCAAGTTCCTGCTACTTAGGTAGGAATTTAGAAGCTAGAAGACTACTCCTACAAAGGGAATAGGGGCACTTAGAGGAGTCAGGTGATAGCTAGTTAATATTAGTCCCATTAAATGCTTCCTTTTCTGATTACATAGTCAGTCCTGGCCTGAATGAAGTCTTAACTATTTCATATCCCATTATATTCAGCTACCTGTACTGGTCTAGAGTTGATTCTGATCAGTTAAGCAAGCAGTTTAAGGACACTGTTAGGTAATCCTGACAGTTCCTTGATAAACAGCCTCCCTACCAGCACAAATTTGTTGTGGGTTTTTTTTTTGGTGCGTGTTTTCTAAGTGAAACCTAAGCAGCCTACAGGACTCTAGCAGCTGCTCCCATGAGGAGGAGGATGTGATAACACTCCTCTGTCACTTCATTTTAGGCAACAGTGTTTCACTAGAAATTCATTCCTGGCCCTGGATCTGGCCAGGCCACAGCACTGAGTAAGGCAGAATTTCCTGCAAGAGGTGCACTGGAGTGAGGTAACACTGACAGTGAAGGAGAACCATAAAACCTCAGGGTTAGTTCCCTATTACAAACCTTTGGTAGTTGAGGGAAGCATCGCCGGAGGTCGAGACTGCACCATGCCCTGGGGGTGAACCTTTTCTTTATCTGCTTCCGCTCTAGTTGATGAAGGACTCTGAGATCTGAAGAAAAACAATAGACATTAGGAGGTGGCATGCCAGGTTCTGACTCCAACCTGCTTTCTGCAACAAACCCAGGGACAAGGAAACCGTAATGGAAAAGCCACTTCAACCCCTTGTCAATGACATGAGCTGCATCAAGGTCTCTGACTGACCATCTCTCTGCATTACTCCCTCTGAGACTCTCTTTGTTCAATAGAATACCCTAATACAAAGTGGCTTGTTTGGGAATCAAAAATATGTCAGGCTGCATTACCAGTGTTCTTCCTACCCCACAGATACATCATAGCTGCTAATTACTTCTGGTTCTTTAGCCAGAACTTAAGGAGCTTTAAAGCCCTCGCGATGCTCCTCTGCTGCTTCGTGTTGGGTAACAAGCACCATCAAGTCTGTCACAGATGCTCATAGCAGTGAAGCCTCTCAACATCCCTGCATACCCAACAAGCCCAAATTATGGCACAGCGAACATAAGGTGTGGTTCTGAAAGCCAGGGACTGACAACGCAAACTGCAGCCTGCAAAACAGTTTGGCTGGGTCTGTGAAGCACAGGCTGCTCAGGCAGACCTGCCTGCCTCATTCCCCTGCTACCGAGCTGGCTGGAATGCATCCTGCTTGTTCGCTCCCAGGAGACTGGCAGAAGCCACCAGTATTTGCAAGTAAAATCTGAAAAACTGAATTCCGAGGTGCAGTTTGTATTCTGATCTCCCAACAGACCAAATTACCAGCATTAGGAGACGGGCACATTTTTTAGAATGTAGCACCACTCTGGACCGGCTAAGTTATACCACAGGAGCAGAATTCATCATCTTTGTAGGAGGAAAAACATCCTTGAGGAAAATAAGCAAAAAGAGTGAAAGCTGGCCAAATTGGGTTTTTCAAATCATAAAACTAAAAATGATGGGAATTGTTGTTCGTGGGAAAGCAAAGCTGAACTCTGACACGTAATCCCCTCTGGGAGCATCAGATTAATTCTACATGGGTGCACTCTGCCCCTCGGCAGAAAGCACCAAGAGGACTGCAGATTACCTCACCCCTGATTCTCTGCCACACAGCGCTGAGCAGCCAGGAAATTTAAAACCTGCCCAGAACTTGCAGGTTCAGGGCCCCGTCTGAGCTTTCTGCAGGGGAGTTCCACCACACCAGCACATCTTTAATTCAGTAAAATTAAAAGGAGATGCCTAAGGCCTGAGAAACCCAGCACAGAGGCTGGCACTCCACATGATTATTACACAGCCCTGTAGAGCAGCCAGGAAAGGATGTCTCAGTTTCATATTACCCCAGTTGTTGGAAATTCCTTAAAGCCCTAAGCCAAACCTTTCAATAAAACACTGTAGACCAAATGCTTTGAGGCCCAGATCCACTTATACCTGGAACAACCAAAGTGGAGTCTTTCAGAAGCCAAAGAAATTCAAGTGCCTCTTTTCTCTGTGCTGCGCAGGCCAGCCTACTCTGATGGGTCTTTGCAGCAGTCTGAGGAAAGGGACCTCTGAGCACAGCAGGGCTCTTCATTTACACTCATAGGATTGAGTGAGATTTCTGGGTTTTAGGTTTGAGTCTCTGTCTGGGAAGTTACAAGGTTGTCAGGAAGTGAATGATCATTTCCCACTGTAGGAAGTACTACTTAGAGGTTTGGGAGAAGAGTGCTGGGAGGAGTACTGCCAAGAGCATCCAGACTACTGATCCAGCTTCCCTCTGCCTCCCTGCAGCTGTGGACAGTGTGCAAGGCCTGCTCAGTGCTGACTTCACAGAACTGAACAGAAGCTTTTCCCCTTTCCCCCACCTCTCTTCCCCGATGCATGCACCTCTGCTCTGCTGAGCAAAGCCAAGAGCAGACTTTCTGGCAGACCACCATCAACATCACAAACCAAGCAGCTTTAAGAATAAAAAACATGAGAGGTTTGGCTACCTTGGACAGAAATGCGAGCCTTTGGGGCCTACTGCCTGCCTCCTTGTAGTTATGCGCAGTAGAACACAGATACTGAAGGGTGCATGATGGATTAATAGCTACTTAATAACCCAGTTCCTTCTGCAGCTATACCCAAGCTCCATCTGAGAGCAAGATTCCAGACTCATGAATCTTTCCCATTCCTGACACCTTTTGGCACACCACTGCTATGTCACTAGTTCCTAAGTTGCTTTTCTCATACTAATTGCTTAAGAGTTTATAAGCCATCCTCCGTTCTCACACACTTCTGTCATAATCCTCCAAAGAACCTTTTCCATCTGAGGAATCTTCCTATCTCCAATCAGCTAATATGAAAGGGACATAGGGCAAAGCTGTTCCTGTAGAACAGGCCTCTCAGTGGCAAAGGGTCTTGCAGCCTTTCTCCAGCATCAGGCACAGCTGGAAGAGTTTTCAAACCAGGCTGATCAGCACAGAGGGGGCCCAGGTGTTGCAAGTGTAGAAATTAAAGGTCTTCCAGGGAAGAAGTGTTGGGAGGCAACTGCAGGAATCCAACACCTGACATATCTAGGGGAGACGGTCCTGTGAGAGATGTGCTTCTACAGACTGTAGTAATCCATGTGAAGATTGAAAAATTACAGATTCCATCCTTCACTCTTGTTCACTGAGGGCTTCAGCAGAAGACCAATAAAGACCAAACGTGACAGCTGTGTGCTTTGTCTGTGCTCCACATCACTTTGCCTGTGAGAACTACCATCACTCAGAAGCATGCAGGCCAGCACCCTCACCTTGTTCCGTTGCATCTGCAAGCCAGATCCAGGGCACCACCACGCAGCGCTGTGTCAGCAGCCCTCCCTCCAAACCAGAGGCACAGCTCCCTGCGCACACGGCTGTCCAGTTGGGGCAGGTAGACAAGAGGCTCTGCATGGCTCATGCAGTAGATGGCAATGATGGAACTGCAGTCTGTTGTGCCAGCCAGCTGCGGGTCAGATGGCCCAATGATATCCTGCAAGGTGCTAATTGCTTTAGGTCCTCTCACACCTAATGCCAGCACTGGTGGCACCTTGTCAGTCTCTGAAGCATAGGAAGAAGGCAGTTTTTCTGTGAAGGACAAATATGAGCAAATAAAACATGGAACAACCCACCCCAAGGTCATTCACTCCACTCAAGTGCTTTTTTCAGGTCTGTCATAGCTGGACTTAGACAAAGTAACCTACAGGTTACCTGCCTGCGGGTGGCAACCAGCTGTACATTTTTACCCAACTGTAAATCTGAGATTGCTCAAGGTAGCTTACCTGTTATAGAAGAAAAGTGGGTTGCTTTGTATTTGTGTGGATAAGCACGTTCACAAGGTTAGTTACTAAGGAGCAGCTGACACATCACAAGCCAGCGCTTTAACTTCTAGTGCTGTATATTGTCCCATACCCACAAAGAAGGCTGGTGGGTCTGAAGGGGAGACAGGGCAATATGGGCCTGAGGAGAAGAATGCTTTCTGTAATTTTCATCAGGTATGGGAAAACTGAGAAGAGGAACACAAGCTGGAAATCCACGTACTTCTTTTCTAGTTTATTTCCCTCTGTATAAAATAAAGATTTTGCCCTACGTTGCATAAAGATGTATCCCAGTATTTGCTTAGCAGGTTTTATCTCCCCTCCAGGATTTGTGGCTTTCCTTACTTCCTACAATAATTCTTCCTTATACCTCTGACAAACTCTTCTCCATGTTCAGTGTCAGCGCTGTCGGGGTTCAATAAGTAACCCCAGAAAAGAGCAAGTTTGGCTCCTCTCCAGTTCTTACTGTAGAAAAGCAGAAAGACTTGTCATTCCATTCCCCAAGGCTTAAATGTATTCATTTACATCACGAGTTGCATAAGAATCAGAAGCCAGAACGTAAGTCTCCAGCACAGGTAGAGAATGGAGAAATGGTCTGAAAATATTTAAAATAATCATTTTAAAGTTTTCAAGCTAAGAGTGAAAATCCAATCTTCAAACTCACATAGCAGTTCTCAGCTGAAATTAATTGTCCTTCATACAAGATGTTCATAAATAATGGCAAGGGTTGGGAGCACTGAAGCAGATCTGCTGCCTGTCATCTCTTAATGATTGGTGATTTTATGGTTTTCTTGCTCGTTTCTGCAGTCCTCCTTCATTTCTCCAGTTATCAGCATGAACGTATTACATGCACAATGCTGAGACAACTGCAATCCCATTTTTAAGGCAGTCTGCTTCTACGGTTTTCAGATGTAAAAAGGGGTAGAGAGACTGCAGAATTTGTCTCTAATTAAGCAGGTCTGCATTCATCTTCCGTCTAAGCAGAAGGAAGCTTGTTTCTCTCTCAGTCTGCCTAGAACTTCCCCCAGTAGAAGCTGATTGCCTGTATTCACTATGGTGTCATAGGCAAACCTTTCAGCTAAAAGAAAGCACTAGCCACAATATATCCGAGTCCATCTCTGCATTTTGCAGCTACTATAATTGCTTGTTGTTCTAGGGTTATATCGCATTAGCAACTAATAATCTGCTACACACACTTTGAGACAGGTTTCATTATCTCTACTTCACAAATGGATAAAAATGAAGACTTGGCATAGGCAAATATTTGAAAATGCTGGTGTCTGACATTACAGGCTTTGGGATTTGAGATCAGGGACCCATATAGTTTTTGTTTGCCTCATCTTTTTGCAGTCACATCTCAGACTATCTTCTATTCACAAATTGTGACATGACATTTTGGTGATGGCTTATCAGACGATGCAATTACAGAACAGTTAGACCAGTAGTTTCCTTTTGCCCATGCTCCTGAAGAACAAGTTAAAACTGAAGTCCCAAAAGAGAGGGGATGGGGGCAAATGAGGAAGAGAGGCTGGATTATCTGCAGCTAAAACCTCCAGAAAAATCTGTGGAAACTTAGTGCATCTAATTTGCATGAGCCTAAACCTGGAGCTTAGAGCACGGGAATCTGGGAAAGTCTCTGCAAAGGAAAAACAAAAGCAGCTCGAGACACAAAAATGTATTGAGTGCTAAAAAGTCAGCTGGGGGATATTCACCACCGGGAACTGATGAAAGACCTTGTGCTGTTTCTTTCCATCATTTCTTCTGGGAGAGATACAAGCACTGATGTGATGCTCTTGGAAATGTGATACCCTCTTCCCCACGTGCACAGCACCAGGTCATCCTTCACCTTAGTACAGTTACAGACCTTCCCCTCAGCACCATCACACGATGGAGTCTCTGAAGGAAAACTAGACCTCACCTGAGGTGGAGGGCAGCACATCACGCTGAGGGTAGAGCAGGTGGAGTCTGCAGATACCCAGCCCGGAGCTGAGCACCAGCTGCAACATGTGATGGGTAGCTAGGGATCTTCGGAAGAGAGCTTCAAACAGCAATACCATGGCAACCTGAACAGCAAGAGCACAGTGGAGGAATAAGCCAAAATATTTCCGAGTCCACAGTGACCACACAGCTGTATTCCTTCGGCTCACCTTTAATTCCCAAGCCTTGCCTACGCTATCAGAGCTATAAAGAGGCTTTTCTTCTATGCTTACATGCAGTTCAGCATGGTAGGCTTTTACCTTCAGATTGAATAGTAAGCAGGATAGCTGTGATTGAATAATTATTATGTATTACTACTGACATAATTGTGCCTTTATCACATAAACCTACTAGTAAAAAACTGCAGGCTCCGTGGGGCAGAGAATAAAGTGCATCACTCCTGCTGTTTAACTCCACATACTACAGAAAGATGGCTAAATTACAATAGACCAACTAGTTATTCCTTTATACCTACAAAAATGCCAAAATCAAGATAAAATAAAGAATGAAAAGACAGACACCATCCCAGATTTACATTTTGAACTTTCCTTTGCCAGAGGAATCCAATTCAGCTCATCCTGGCAAATAGAAAGACATACAATTGTACGCACTGAATGTCCATACCCTAAAGGAAAGCAAATAATTCTGAGCTCTGGACCTTTCTACTAAAAGAAACATACTGCTTCAAAAAGCACATGCTTTGCACCAGAAACTTGTGTGGTGCTTCACACATCGTGGGTAATAAATTGTCTAGGTGCAGATCAGACAAGCATGATTGTATTGGCCTCAAGTTTGTGCATGGTTCTCCTGGGTATGAAGACACACAATGCTATCGCCAGCAGCAAGCTTTATGTCTGCACTGAATGCCAAATGAATTCATCACTACCGGTTGCATTAAATGAAATGCTACTCCCCCATAAACACATAACAAGGCTTATAATATCATGATAAATTAAGTTACAAATTTATTTAAATCATAAGGAAGTGGTCCAATTAGGAATAAAAGCTCTTTTTCTTTATGTTCATCTAGCTCAAGCTCTCCTGATGCTAACCAAAGGTTCGCAGCAGCCAGTAAGGAAGCACTTTTTTGTAGCAGCTCTGATAGTCCCAGGGTTTGGCTGCCTGGGCTCCAGGCCAGTTTTGATATTGCAGCTGTCCAGCACTGAAAAACCTCACTAACTGCCTGATGCCCTGTGCTTGGCAGCCAGGCACTTGGCTGTAGCCTCTGAGCATTGCTGCAGGTGTGTGGGTGCCCAGCCCCATACATCACTAATTCTGGCTGTTATCCTAACCTGCTGACTTGACTTTCTGGCCTGGCCTGGCCCCTACGGACTCTTGGCTGACCCTGGTTACTGCTGCTGGACTTGCTCTGCCCTTCTCACTTGGCAAACACCTGACTGCACCCCGCCTTGCTGTTCATATCAGCTCCTGGCATGCCATTTCCTCACAGAGCATCCTGCCCTTGCTGTGCCACGTTCTGTATGGGCACACTCCTTAGTCAAGTCGAGGAACTATAATGAAGACGAGGTATTTCCTGACTATGCCAAGTGCCCAGTACCTTCAACAAGTAACTGTGGTCTTCAGATATCTCCCAGGAGCAAGCCTGGTACACGCTAACTACTCTCAGCTACTAGTCAAACGTGCTGGTTGCTCTGGAAGAACATAAGATATCTCCATCTCCCTGAATCAATCCTGACTGAAACTGAACTCTGTCAGATGAAACATGCCACGTGGTGCTGCACAAAGCTAACAAAGGTGAGTTACCACAGTTACCCATCAAACACAGGTACAGGTCCTGTACATTTTGGTATGCATTCCAAAACAGAGGGAAAGGTGAGCTAATTCAAGTTACGTTAACTTTTTCTTCTGGGTTAATCTGTACGGATTTTTTCCAACTTGTTCACATAACATAGACTGCTACTGTAGCTAAGGTAGACAGCATCAGAAGCTTCAGAAACAAAAAAAGCATTTCTGAGCATACGTTATGTGAAAGTTGTGTTGCACATTGAGTTAAAGCCACGTGGCTTTGGCTTATCAGGATTTGTCTATTGCACCTTTTCGGAGCAGTTTCTTCAACCTGTGTATTTCATAGTTCGATCTTTTGTGGCTCAGAGCAATCAGTACATCAATACTGATGACACAGAAGACTCAGGGGATATATTTAAGTTTGGGTGAAAAATACTTTGAGTATTTCTACCATCCTAAGGACAG
The DNA here is from genome assembly GCF_002078875.1 of Numida meleagris. NCBI lineage: Eukaryota > Metazoa > Chordata > Aves > Galliformes > Numididae > Numida > Numida meleagris. The sequence goes on along the minus strand of NC_034421.1, from coordinate 13,367,697 downwards.
AAATATTCCAGGTCACTTAAAGGTGATCAGTCTATTCATTTATTTTACCTCGGTGCCTCTGCAGGCCTCAATGTCACTGCTGTTAGGGAAGTATTTTTCATCAGTTTCAACAGCCTGCCAGTAAAATCCACTTGGCACTGCGAACACTTTCTCCGCTGCCTGAAACAGAAAGGATAGCTCTTACCTGTGTCATTGTGATCCCTCAAATCACGAGCTAGGAAAAAAATCAGTATGGTTAATTTTATGGCTAGAGAACACATAAGAATGCACACTAATGCATTAGAGTTATTAGCCAAGTACCGTCACCCTATAATTTGCTTTTTTGTACCAGTACCACCAGCTACAATTAAATCATATCCCAAGAACATTAACTTGCAGCTGCTTCTTGAGAGGCTGAATCTTTGTAGGGTCCAAAACCATGGCCCTCCAGTGTGGACAGTGCCCACTAATGTGAACAGGAGCTGCGTGGAAAAAGCACTGCAGGATCAGGCTCAGCAGCTTGAGGCCTCGATTCTCCATGTTCACGCTGGGCATCCAGCAGAAAAGAGCTTTGTAAAGCAAATGCTCTAATTAACAAACGAAGCTGAAGGACAGGGGAAGAACCGCATTATTTTCTCTATGACTGTAACCAAAACAGGACACTTCTCCTGTGCTCACATCAGCACTAGTGGCATATACATGTAAGCCTTATTGTGTCATATACTCCTGAACAGGCAAAAGGCTCTGGCATTTAGGTCACAGCATTAAAGAAACGTGGCATTTCCCAATCTCAGCACCTTATTTTGTTTCTCATCCACTTTCTGGGCAGCCAAGCAAGCAACCTGTACAAGCACAAATTTAAGGATGTTTAAGGATATGTCACTCATGAGAATTTGCTGTGACTCTAATGCCTCATCAGCAAGGCCATAGCCCAGCAAGGAGTGCAGCTTCTGAAAGACAAGTTTGTCAAGTTCTGGTTTGGGAAGAAGTGATGTTCATAGTTATGCTTCTCTTGAGATCCAGAAATACGGATGCATTTATGCAGAGTTAACATTGGGCACAACTCATCCCAAAACTGAGAAAAATGTCCTTTTGGAGGCATTAGGCATGGGAGGTGCAAGTCAGAATAGTTCCACTATTTTAAGGTCTCTGCTTCCATTTTCAACAGCCACAAATCCGTCTCCTCAAGCAGTTTTGCTCACATGCTGCAAAACCTTTAAAAAAAACTTCTATTTCAACATGGTCTCAACAAGACTGACCATGAACAGAAAATGGCCTAATTGCATGAAGAAGTGTCCATTCTGGAGGATCAGGTACTTGTGATGCTGTTTACTTCTGTAGTCAATCAAGAGGGTTTTTTTTTTTTTTTTTTGCACTGCTTGGCAAAAAGAAAAAAGCACTTCATGTCATTCTATACATGTTGAAAAACTGGAAAGTGAAATGAATTTGGATAATATTAAAATCCCTCCAACATCTGCCTTTCTGCTTTTCTGCAGACTTTGAGTTTCCTCCTTCCTTTATTTACTGTGCTTCATAAGATATTTGCCTCGAAGTAGAACTGGGGATTTCATTTTTCCCTTGATTCCAACCACCCTAACTATACAAAAACAAGCGTTTTGACATCTCTCCATGCGTTGTCCATTTTGTCCTGAAATTCATTGTCCATCAGCCCTGATATTACACTTGGGTGCTGTGGAAAATAACAGAGGAAAACCATTGATTTACAGAAATGGAAGATCCTCTCTCATTCCAATACTTGTGCAGCCAGCACAGAGGGATGAAACAAGCCTTTCAAAACACACACGCAGCAAGACACCAGTCTTTACTTATTCAAGCTGCTCCTTGAGCACACCCCAAGTCTACAAACCTCCAAGAAAGAAGGGATAAATGTTGTCAATGCAACTCCAGCCAATATTTCCATTGAAATCTTCATTCTAATCACCCAAACAGAGAGGACACGAGCTGAGAACCCCAAGGTGAAGCTGACCTTCAAAAAGTGACCTGGTGCAAGCTGTGGATCAGCTGTGATGCAAGGCATGCATGCTGCTGAACGCTGGCCTCCCACCCCCGCAGAGCAGGGACATGGCCACACCTATTAGGGAATCAAGCCCACAGGAAATTGTTTCTGTGATCTGTCAGATTCTGTTTTCTAGCAGCCAACCTGAATGAGATTTCACAAAGCAGCAGAAAATGAAGCTTGAGAAGTCTTCAATCTCCCAGAAAATCACTTTCTTCCCATGGGTAGGAAAATACACATAGATGACTGCAGTATGACAGCCCCTGCTTTGTCTAGTATCGCCACAATGTGAGAGTGGGGGATAATTCCTGAGATCACCCTCCTATGCAGTGCACAGGAAGAAAGCAGCTTTCCCATGCATTTACAGAGAACTGCATCAAGTCAGTTCTTACAATATTGAGATGAGCCCTATCTTACACATAACACACAAGTGATCCTCCCCAGGTAGCGGACTGACCCTACTCTTCCCAAAATAATGTTGGTGATTTTGACACTATTCAGCTCTAAGCTACTGTCATCTTTGGTCCTACCTTCAAACCATTCCACAAAGAGAGACAGGACAGGCAGAAGAATTGCATTGGTTTCACCTCAGGGCTGGTTTATCTCTTTTATGCCTCCAATAGTATTACAGGAGCCGTAAAGCTTCTGTGCAAACACAGCAGTTCAGAAAGTCTCCCCCAGCCTAGCTGATGCATCATCTGAGTGCTGACCTGCCTCTTGGCGGGGAGGAGACTCCCTCCCCATGCACTCTGCAGAATGGTAAAGAGGCAGACCAGCTTTGATACTTAACCAGAAATGCTTCCTCTGCAAGACTCTGCAGACTCTGCAAAATGTTCAAATCATCTTATGTCTCACAGTAGAGGCATCATACCAGAGAGAAAAGGTATCCTACACTCAGCCTGTAGTAGCTACAGGAGCCCCTGGGATATTTTGACTTAGGTTTTGACATGCTTCAAAGCCCCAGATCACTTAACCATCACCACTTCCACGACCACCTCCAAACATACTAAATGGAGCTTCTTACAGCACTGATAGCTCTCCATACATATTGCTGCTAGGAGAAAGAGCAGGAATGGAAGGCACGTCTGCAACCTCCCATTTGTAAGTATTCTTCGTTTTTGTCAAAAATTATCCTTTTCTGGGGGGGGGAGAAGGGACAAATCCCAATTTCTCCTACCTTAAAACAGTAGAAAAAAATCAATTTGCATCACAGCTAGGATTGAACACATATCGTTTTCCAAGGAGCATTAAAAAAAAAACCAGAGCTTTGTTTCAGACAGCGTTACCAAGATGAAGCCAGACAGCCATGGGAAGGAAATCCACAGCAAAACACTGAGCAGAAACAAGAATAAGCACATTTCAGAGAAGACCGGAGCTGTGTAGATCAAAAGCATGAACCTTTAACTGTTATATAGAAGTATGACCAAATCCAATATCTCTTCCTCTTGCTTACAGTGCATTCTGTTCTCATATCTGAGAGCAAAGAAATAGCTTTTGCTGTCAGATGATCTAAGAAAGTCTTTCAAGTTGCAATGAGTTTTCTAGACTGCTTCCCAGCCACAGCAGGAGAACAGGAGCTGCAGGAAGAATTTTGTACTCCAGCACCTCATCTCCTTGCACGCAAAGTGCTTTCCAATGGGAAGACTTGCTCAGCCACCCTCATTGAGGCAGCACCTAGATCCCTCTTAGAACAATGCTCCATCCTCCACTACCTCCAACGTCAGATTGTGAATCCAGTACATAAATAACATCTCCCTTTCAGCCCCACTGACCACAGCAGCAGATGAAGCACCAGTCTCATTCTAGCAAAGGCCTCCACACTAACATGCAAGCAAAGCTCACGTCTGATGTGACGCTCTAAATCATACTCGAGTTAGACTGTGTTATCCCCAAACATTCTCCTCTCTCCACTGTCTTGAACCCCCATGCATCAGTGCAGTACTCCTTGTGGAATCCAGATTAACACAAAGGTTGTTTTCTTCACAATTTTCCTTCCCCGTTCTGCATGCTCACTTCAGATTGCTACGGACCCAGTGCAGGAAATGGGCAAGCACAGTAGGAAGATGCCAGGCAGCAGAAAGGCCTAGGACAGAGAGGGCTAGTTAAGGAGTTTGTCATTGAACATGTGTGGTTCTGGCAACTGTGTTTCGGGCAGCGTGAAGATGCATTTCACTTCCTCTTGCCTCCCTTTCAAATAAACAAAGAGATGTCAACCAGAAAAAGGATGAGGGAGTCATTTCCACCTATTCTGCCCCTCACACACAGTACTAATGGCTAAGCACATTAGTTTGATGGTTCTTTTCAACTGCTGTCTTCTGCAATAATTGGTAACGGCCACAATTTAAATGTGAGCTTCCAGGTTTTAGGAAAAGTGAATAACTCTAATGGTTTACTCTTCCCCAGGCTATGTCTTCCACTCTGTATCAACTCAGGCTGACATCACTGTAGTCCCTTCTCCATCCAAAAGGTGAAGGCTTTCTAGTTACAAATAGACATGACAAACTAACAGGGCTCTGCCAGGATGTCAGGTTCCCCACTTCTGCCTCATGAAGCCTCTGAGATACAGCCATGCAGCTCAGGATTCAATTATAAAAATGCATATAGAAGAGGCCCCAGGATGTCTCACCCACAGGTGACTCATCTCCACATGGACTCATCAGCCAAATGACGTGCAAGATGTACGTAAGTGCTCTCACCAAAGCTATTGATATGACTTTATCAGGCTGCACAGCAGATCCAGGGTGCCTGAGACAAAAGCCTGACTCTTCTGCCAACTCGGGTCAAGATGAGACACAAGCAAAGTTTGGAAAACAACGCACAAGATGAACAGATCTCCTCTTTCACCATTTCATCCTGGAGGACCTGTAGATCTTAGAGGCCAACGTGCACCATCTGCAAGTCTCAGCAGTCCACCAGCTCTCTCATTTGGGTACGCAGATGTGGAGGTACCGTTCTGGGTCCTTTACCTTGCTCATGCACGTGTCCAGTACTCTAATGCTCTGTTCAGCAGCTCAGCGATCAAGTGCTTGAAGCTTTGGCATCATGCTCAGCAGCCACGATGCTCAGCAGTGAAACAACATCACAGTATTCCAACTCCACAGCTCAGGGTCTTCTTGTCAGGCTCATGATAAAATACAAAATAACAACTGTACATTTCCTATGGGATGCATTGTATGGAGAAGAGCAGAAGGAAATGTGAGGGGTCAAAGTAATCCTTTCCATCTCTTTTTTTTTCCCCTCCAACTTCTCCTGTAGATGGTTCTGGTCCCATTGGAAAGTTTTAGTTTGGAAAGAGCTTCCTCATTTCTAGGCAAAAGTGAAGAACCCAAAAAGTTTCTTTGTATTCTGCTGAGACACATCAGCTTGTCCGATTGTTTTCCACTCTTGCTTTGAATGTTGCACAAGCATCGTTTCTGCAGCATCTCCTGGGAGACCTGTTACTGTCTCTGAGTTTCACATCAAGCAGCTTTCCTCTTTCCACGCAGTTTAGAGAGCTGCAGCACCCCAGGCAAGGATTTAACCTAAGGGGCTGAGTTAGAAGGGTCACCCTGTGCAGGCTGTCACCATCAGTAGATCTGGAGCATCATTTTGAGATGCCCTTCACTCTATCTTCAAAGACTAATATACCCATGTCCACATTAGGTGCCACAAGTGCACAAAGTAACAAGTGATGAATCTGTGCCCACTTTCCCATAGCATGAAACAGTGATTTCTAATCTCACCAGTGTTCTTGTGCTACATGGCTATTTCAGAGCTCTTCTGGTAACACACAGGTGCCACCAACTTGCCTGCAGGAAAATCCCAGAAGTCTGCATCTGTGTTACAGAAATACCACATGAAAGAGCTGTGGTACACTTTGCAAGCTCTCTCCCACACACCAAACTTCCTCTCCTCTAGTTCAGCCTCTGCCATGTAAAGATTTTTGCAGCACTGAGTTACAACATTAAGGCAAATTTGGTGCTCTGAATCCAGTTCCGGAATTCTCATCCATACGTAGCACAAATTGCATAATAATAATAATAATAATGGAGCTTTGCTTCAGTGAAAAGCAAAGAGAAGACTTTGTGTAGACTTGCCTTTAACTGGCACTGTTGTCCAAAAAAGAAGACAAAACCACCCTTGCACTGGAAGTCAGGAGGGAAACTAACTGAAGAAGGAGCACATAGGAAACTAATCCCCAGCAAGTACAACACAAGCACTTCCCTGGAGCTTAAAAAAAATACAATATACATTATATATATATAGTGCAGGGGAGTGTTAGGACTGTACCCTTTGGGCAAGAGCCCCAGGCTCCAGAACACCAGAAAGAGGACAATAGAATCCAGCACACTGTATTGAAACAAACAAGCAGAGGCACATGAGCACCAATGCTGGCTGTGCATTTCCTGTGTCCCCAAGGTCAAGGTTTGCATTCTAAGGCTTAACAAGAAACAAGTACTTCTATGCCATTTTGGCACAGTTCTCTTTTTGCTGGCAGGGAATGTCACAGTTAATGTCTTCCGTGGGGATTATGTCACTCCTAACCTGGGGTTTTAATGCTCTGTGAGTTTACTCTTCATATCTAAAGTCAGTTACTGCAGGTTGATAGGCTGTTTATCTTGTATTAACAAGAAAGCCCCACAGAAAGATAGCAAAAAAAAAAAGCAGTCTGTTCAGGGTTCAGAACAGACTGAAGAAAAACACTAGAACAACCGGTTAAGAACAAGGCCTTGGCTTACACTTTAACAAAGGGCTTAAATGTAATTACAATTACTACTATCAATTGCTTGTAAAATCACTCACAGAATTAGTCAGTACACAAGCAGGCAGCAGTTCTACCTGATGCTCTTCTTCCCTCCCCTCCTACCCATTTGTTTCCTCCACCCACCAGGACTTGTGTTCCAGGCTAAGCAACCCATGGCATTCACTGCTTGCTTTCCCAATATCTAGTACCGAGTACTTGGATCAGTTCAGGTTTGAATACACCACCCCAAAATAAATAAAAATAAAAACTATAACCACGGGCCTTGAACACAGCCTTCAAGCCAACGAAGTTAAAAATATGACACTGAATTTCCAGTACAGAACTCGCACAGGTCGTATTTTAATGACGCTGGGGAACATTCTCAGTTGGTAGCGCTTTGTAATGCTCCAGGGCAGACATCAGGGTTAGCTGCTGCCTGCTGAGAACCTGGCTCATTGCGCCGTGCTCAGGGAAGGCAGCCTTTCTATTTAACTGCAAGACATCTATTAAACAGTCTTGATACGTAGTGGTCACAGTGCAACACGGGGCTGGAAACCTGGGTGGCACAGAGCTTTTGAGCGCAGGAAAAGAACGTGGCCTTTAAATTGATTTCCACTTTTCAGTGGCATCAAGGCAAAGATCCACCTCCAGAAAGTGCCAGCTATCTTGCTGTTCAACTTCTAATGATTTATAATTCCCCTAATAGGGGATTTGCATAAAAGCCCAGTTTTAAATGATGCTTTACAAGCATACAGCAGATTTATCTTTTACAAGTACGTCAGCTTGCTTTATTGCACTCGCCTGTGCTTGAAAGCCACAGTGACTGCAAATCAACAATATTAAGCCTCCTTTTCCTTCACAGAAGTGGGATAAACCTTTAGGCAAATTGCTAAGTGCACTGCTAAGCTCCTAAGCTTTCATGGCATTGATTCTCACATTGTAATAGCAATCTCAACCAGGTTTGGGGATTACTGGAAAGTTCTCATGCTACATTATTTTCAGAACTAAACTTTGTTATTAACCAGAATTGCAGTCTTCACCATTACCCAGAATTGTATCTCCTGTTTTTTTCTTGATTTAGGAACACTGGGGAAAAAAATACAGTCAACTCAAGGCTGACGACATAATAGGAATATAGAACATTCCTTCAAAAGCTATAGAAATAAGGTGGCATTCAGGGCTTCTTTGAAAAGCCAGTGTAAATATTTGCTATGTAGGGTTGGCTGGTAAGTGCTTAGAGCCCTAATAGCAATGGTTGAGGTCTACGGGGAATAAGCTCCCCCAATAAGCCCAAAGTACATGGATTCTTGGAACATTTCATTCCTTTGAATATCTGTTATGAAGCACTTGCTAAACTGACAGAAGTGAAAAAGTTAATTATTCTGCTTTCAAATAGCATGAGGTGAACGTTCTTCCAGGCTTTTCTAGGCAAGCAATTTTAATCGCTTGATTTTAGACAGTGCTATCTCCTTGTAAACTCATACCCATCAGAGGAAAATCAGCACTGCTTGCAAGTACTTATTTTAAAAGAGAGTTTAAATCCTCAGCTAAACCAAACAAAAATACCTGTGACACAAGAGGATAACTTCTACCGGCCATAGTGAGGAAAAAAATATCAAGTCCAAGCATTTATATACAGTACCTGAGGATCAGAATCAACAGCAGCGATGTAACTGAGCAGGACAGAGGGAATTTCAGGAAGGAGTGGATACAGGTGGTTTTGGAAGCAACTGCGCAGTTCTGCCCTCCACCAGATAACATCTGGAAGCCACGTATGGGATAGAAATTCAGAAATCCTCTGGTAAAAAATGGATGTTTCCTGGAGATCTTCTCTAGTCTGCAAAGAATCAACAATTAAAATGCATCGATGACGGCAGCAGGAGCCTCCTGTTCTGTGCTGCACCGTGCACCTGCAGCAGCTTTTTGTCTGCAACAATCCCTGCCTCATGCATTTGCCACACAACTGTACTTCAGTGTCTCCAAGCCCTCATTTAACTCGCAGCCTCCCAAACCATCAGAGCCTGCATCTACACCCACAGCTTCTGAACTTGGGCCCCTTACCCACAGAAACGCACTCCCCCCAGAGTCCTGCTGCCACCCTACACAGGCTCCACTTCCAGGTCCAAGGGCAGAACTGAAGTCCCTGATACTGCCTGGGTTTCTGACATGGGTGATGGAGCTTGAGAGCAGGTGTTGTCCACAACAATCAGTCATGCCTGTGTGGAAAGGCTCACCCCACGAGCTGGGGACGCGCTTCCATAAGGGCTAGCCTCAAAGACCCCTCTGCTGAAGGGGACGGGATGATTAGCAGCACTGCCCTTCCATCAGAGTCCTTGATGCACTCAGACTGCTCAGCTATAAAACTCCATCACAGATGACAACTGGAGTGTTAACAGCAATCTTCAGTTGGTAGCAAGACACCGGTACAAAAAAGCAGGCTCGTGACATCTGTCAGCCCACAAATATTGTTCTGAATCACTTTATATACCACATTGAAGAGGGAGAAAGTGTCATAAACAGGACTATAAAGCACTCAAACAAGACATTAATTTGCAAAGGGTTTCATAAGGATAAAATGAAAATATTTATTAATTCCAGGATTTTTAAAGATTGATTCTAACATTAATATTGATACATTAATATTGAAAACTGCACAGCTTTATTACATTTTTCCATCATTTAACCTCCACTCTACACCCTTTGTTCTTTCAAGTTGGTTCTTAATTAGAACAAAATTTGTGACCTCAGTGAGGCCCAATCAGAAATGAACAGAATCAGCAAATATGCAAGGCATCTTCTCTACACCTCATCTCCTACGGCAGCTAGAAATGAGAGCTCAAGCAGTAAAGGTCTCCAAAAAAGCCCCAGATCCAGTAATGGAGATCACGAGCTCTTCCAAAGCACCACGGAACCCTCAAGTGATTAAGTGTGCAGAGAAGCACCGTGTTGCTGTGCGTGGTGCTAGTGTGCCTCATTGGGAACGCCAAGGAGATTCTCAGAAAGCATTCTCTGTACAAACCTAGTTCCCATCACTCTTGCCCGTGAACACAACTCAATGTGCATGCAGAAATCACAAGAGCTGAGTGGATAAGCATTTGTTCCAACAACTCAAGAAGCCAAAACCACGCAGAGATATTCAAATTTGACTCATTTTCATTGGTTCTTTGGGAGGAAGGCTGAAATAAAAACAAGCAAAACAAACAACACCCAGAATGACATACGCTGAATAAAACCTTGCAGAAACACTTGATATAGGAACGGATGCCATTGTAACTGAATAGGCCAAAAGTTGATCTGCTGAAGACAGCTTTTTTTCCTGAGAAATTAGTAGGAAATTCATAACCATATGAAAGATATGCTCAGGATGTCCAGGCTTGGGCATTACCAGCGAGGCAAGCTGCAGAAGAAGAAACCTTGCCCTCTCAATATAAGCTGGTCCTCAGGCTCGTAGACTAGCAATTCAATGTCTGCTGTAAAAATCATATTCATATTACAGCCTGAAGAAAATCTATGGACAACTGCTGTTCTGCTGCTATCAATGAGATACAGATACAGAAAGATGGACATTTCTTTCCTAGCAGCAAGTGGGGAAACATCTGCATCCAGTATGTTGTGTAATTGGTAAACATCCATCTCCAGCACTGAAAATGGACTCTGCATGTTAGAAGCATTAGAATATCAATTTGTCATAATACTGGTAGTTAAAATTGACACTACTTGACGTGTCTTTCTACATAATCTAAAGAACATAACTAAAATTCCCCTGCATACTTTTAGTCAGTAGATGTATCAAGAATGCTTGGGAGTGGTTATTTTTCCTGGCTATTCATATTTTGAAGGTAAGCCCAGTAATTGGTTCTTATTGTGTTCATAGGAGACAACTACAACAAGAAACAGTAAGGGTCACAACAGAAGAATTTTGTTAGCCAATTCAACCATTAACATATTCTACATCAACTCTACAGCACCAGACTGAAGATCTGAGCGTGCAAAGTAAAATCTACCACGTTTCTCTCCAACAACAGCTCACAGGAAGACAGAACGAGTTGCTGTTGTTTTCTGTTTGTCTCTGTTGTGGCTGACGTTTCTGAAAGACTTTTGTTGTTCCTATCAACTTAAATCTCTGTTGGGGAAAGAGCAGCAGCTTTACAAATGCCTCAAGAAAGCAAAACTGACAAAAGCCATTGTTATCACTATGACATCCAGCAGGGCTTCTAACGAGAGAAAACCTCAGTTACACATAGTCTTGCTTGGAGCAACACCATTGGAATGCGTGGCGTGTTCACCTTTCTCCGTACCAGCTGAACTCAGCAGTGCTGTCCATGACTGCAAATAGGGCAGTAAAATAGCATTTACAATTTACACATGGACTGGAAACTCCACATGGCTGATTCTGCCAAGCAGTGCTATAACCCTCCCCAGCTCCAACCAAACGTTCAGAGCAACCTGAGCTTGCAGCTTCAAGCATTCATTCAATTACTTGACACTAGGTATGTATTTTGAGCATACTCAGCGCTCAACAACTCTGATGCTTTGGCCACCTCCTCATCTGCAATTAGAGAGCAACAAGGCCAATGGACAGAAGGCAGGTCAGTCACTGTTCCTCCATTATCTTTGTTTCACAGAAAATTTCTTGAATTCTGTCACCTTAGACTGCAATCAACATCAAGCCCTCGCCCAGCTTAGTAGGGTGCTTTCTCTCATTAGCCCTGCTGCTTCTGCCAACAGATGCCTGAGCATTAATAGAGGAGTTGCTTATTGTTTTGGGGTTGTTTTTTTTCGGTAGTATTTTAATCATGACATTTGTTGCCAACATCAATCATTTACTCGTGTGAACACTGGAGCCTCGGCTGTCATACTGCAGGCTTTATGATACATCATGGGAAATTCAATCTTTACTGCTCATAGGCAGACAGTTGCGAGCAAAGAATGCTTGCCACAGCTAAGCAAAGGAGGCCTAAGCATATTTTTAAAACATGTTTACACCTCTGTTTCCATTTAAGCTTTACGTGATGGTAGGAATAGAAAACCCAGCACTAGTTTCCCAGAGCTACAAGGGTTGCTTTGAGCGAGCTGGGAGATACTTAGCACGCCCCACAAAGCACATGGCCAGCATCTCAGCTAAGTTTATTCAGTAACAGGAACGTTATTCATGCAAGTGACTTGTGGGAGATCACAGGTACGCAAGGATCACTGTTCACTAAATACATCTGGGGACATCTTCCATTGATACGACACGGGTGTAGGTGTCCATACCAGGCAGGATTAGCAAAGCCACAGTAGGTCTCAGGACAGGACCTAACAAGCAGTCATCAAAGAGGAAAACAAAACAGATGCATCAAGATGCTTAGAGAATCAACCTATTTCAGATTAGCTCTGTTAAAAGACAGAATCAACAACTCAGGGCCCAGAGTTGCTACTTCATTGCTCCACTGTTTTCAGGACACAAGCTCGTATCATGCCTTATGTTACATCGTGCCACCTACACATGCTAGATTTTCAGCTTGCGTGCTAGACCTTTCAGCTTGGTGTTCTGTTGTGCAACACAGACTCTACAGTCTAGCAGGACAGAAGGAACAGGATCTCAGGTCCTTTCTCTGGGCCCTGACTCCTGGGATTCAAATAGGAAGGCAATGTTCCCTCTCATAAGTCACACTCTTCACATGGTTAAAAAAATAACAGCGCAAAACGTAACACATGTCAAAGATAGGTCTCCTCTGGATCCAGGCAAATCTCCGCATTGTGAGGCTACCACCAGCAAAAACACATTAACAGTTAATGAGCAGCAGAAACAAAAGTCTTTGCTATAAAGAGCTGGTTTCTCATCTGCACAAAATCAGCACAACCAAGGACAGCTTGAGCTGGCAATTAGCTGCAAGCAGTCCTTCAGTTCCCACAGTACTGGGCTTCATCTAATTTAGAGCAACACTTACACTTTTCTATCCTGGCTCACTGAGATTTGAGCTTAAATTTGCATACCCAAGCCTGGTTCCTAGTGAAAAGTAGTGGTAATAGCCTATGGTAGTTCCATATGACTAGCACAGGTAAATCCTGCTTGCTTTCATCTTAATGCTGTCCTGGGCTGAAGATCCATCTGTTGGCATTAGACAAGCATACAGGGGCAATCCATCCTCTTCCCAGGTCTGCTGTAGCCCTACCACCCGAAATGGAGCTTTGGGTCCACCTTTCATTTTCACAGGAGGCACCTGTAAATCCATTTGAACTCCATTTTTTCAGATGGCTGGATTTAGAGGCTGAAGATAACCCCCTTATCTCGCTCTGTTGCTTTTGAGCAGAGCCACATAATGTATAATAATCCAGGGAGCACTCTCACTTGGTTAGAGGATTAGCTGAAGTTTAGCCAATAGGAAAATCAATAACAACAAATTAAATAGGAATAACATGTAGGCTTTGATAAGTCATAGGTTTTATTTTATCAGCGAGGACTCTCATAACTTGCATACTCTAACTTCCACCAGATTCACAATGTGAAAGGAAGAACCTACATTCCATCCCCAGCGTAGCAAGAACTGAGAACAGTTCCTGCCAACACTGCACATTCACGTCACAGTGGTGACGTGTGCTGCCTTTATTAACAGTAATGAGATAATACAATCTAAATTCAAAAATCAATGCTAAGTGATTACATCATTCTGAGGAGCTAGTGCAGGCTTTAGAATAAGCCTTCATCAATCGTATTAGTGATTACTAGTAGTCAAAACCCTATCAGTCAATCCACGTTGTAGTTAGACTCGAGGTGATTACTCTTTGATGGATTTTCTCACATGTAGAATGCCTCTCACAAAGGACTATCTACTGATATACATATTGGATCCAAAACAAGGGGGATACAAAGGGACTTCTGCCAATCTCAAGATGGCATCTTTTAAACATACCAGTTTAGGGCCAGAGATGAGACTCCAGGAGGATAGATAACTCATTGGCTCATAATGCTGCCCAAAGTAGAGTGAAATATATGAGAAACCTTACTACTGGGTTGAAAAGAGACAGAAAAGATGAATGAGACAGCCTGGGGAGGCAACATAGTGCTGCAAAGCATCCCAAAACCTGGGTAGCAGGGCAAAGAGTGCAAAGAACTGCATGAAAGGTATACATAGACAAGAAAAGCTGCCTAGCAAGAGAAACATAGGCAAAGATCCCTCACCCAGGTCATGTACTAGATGAAGTCTACATTACAGGACTGCAATTCTTCGCCAGGGTTCTGGTGAGTACAGAAAGCACTTAAGCCTTGTCATGGTTTATACCTTCACCATGATCTCTAGATGAATTAACAGCTCTGCTATTTACCGCATACATAAAACAAAGCTATTTACAGGGAGATAAATGCCTTTAGAAGTGTTCTCAACACAGGGTGTGAGTGCATTTTCAAAATGCTGTACAGGTCAGTGGCATCACTCATAATTACACTACCAAGTCCTTTAAACACTGGCCCTTTTTACACAGGAATTTCCATAGCAGTTCTGCTACTGGGAAATGCTTACGTTTGGAAGACTACGTTCTCCACTGTTAGAGATCAGCATATCTTTATTGATTTTCTTGAAGATATGTTGATTTACACATGCCAGGAAACGAGAGAAACCTTGAAATTACACAGATACAGATGAGAATTGGGTCTAAAACACTTCAACTTTTCCTTCATTACAGAAATGCAGACTATTTTTCATTGCTATCCAGCAGCTGTTTGGGAACCTCAGGATATGCTACAACTCTATGAAATCAATTTGTGGCTTTCACCCCAGTTTGTACGAAGCACAAACTCCATCACAACATTTGACCTTACAGTCCCAGCAGAGCAATGTTGAGCCCTGGAGGCTGAGATACCCTTTCATGCTTGGAGAGAGCTGCTGCAAGTCAGAGCTCAGGATTTCTATGTGGGAGTAAAGGGAAGGAAGCTCGCACTTCAGCTGATCATGAGCTAACTATTTTCTGAATGGAAGATTCAGACTCTGGGGCTGTTCAAGTGGCAATTTTCATTAGTATTGAACTAACATTACAGAATGTTAGCAAAGTCTTAATGGAAGCGTGAACATCATTAACAATTAATACTATTTAAGTGGGGTTTAAGTGACTTAAAAGCCTTGTGCATGCTGTCCGCTCAGGGTGAAATTTACCTTGAGCGCATGAATTGGTATGCCAATGTCTTTAAACAGGGGAAAGAATGAGGCCAACAACCAAGGAGGGGGAAGGGAGAGGAAAAGGAAAAAAGATTTTCTTTTCCCCCCTAGAAAAGAGTAACAGCAGATTAATGGGAGAAGTGAGGAAAAGGGGGTTTCTTTGGAAGGGGAAAAGGTGTGATCCAAAGGACAATTATGATGAAACAGACCATCACTTACTTATAGCTCCCTTGACTTTCAGAAAGGGCCCATTCTTAATTAGAAGTGGTGAGAAAAGCAGACGGACAGAGATGACAGTTCTGATGAGGACAATAATTAATCCTCTGCTTTCACTGGTCACTTCTGATTATTTTGATTTTGGCTCACCGCTTTTTTTTTTTTAAAAAAAAACTTAATTTCTTTTTATTTTTACTTTCTGTGCCATGTCCTTCGCAAAATACAGGCATGATCCAGCAGGACTTAGGATTACTTATTTTGAGGCAAGTTAGGACATAAATTCCCCTTTGCTTAGCTGTTTTGCAGCTGTTGGAAAAAGGAAATTTCAAGAACCTATTCACTGGAGGGCAAAGCACGTCCTTAATCGTGCAGAAGCTTCTTTTGTGCACTGTCACTGCGTGGACTCACCAGAGATAGAAGCCATGTCACCGGGGCACGGTAGATGTGAGCTGCTCTCAGCACAGTGCTAGGCATCTGCCCACTGCACTGATCTGTAGGTACCTGGCCACAGCTCAACAGCCAAAGCATCAGCAGCACTTCATCCCTCAGACTGCCCGGCCCAGGCAGTGCATCAACAATTGGCAAATAAGAGCCTTCCTGTTAAAAAAAATAGGAAAATGAATATAATTTGGATTACTGGAACTGTATTCATTATCACAAATGAATTATACTCATTGCCATCACAGGAGGGGCAATTAATATCTAGTGAGCATTTATCAGAGAGGAAGCAGAAGCCATAGAAGGTGGGTCATTATATCTATGCCACCTTCTGGAACACCCCAGATTTTCTTGGAGAGCTGTTACCTGGGTCTTCATTTAGTCTCACACTGTTTGTTAAATGGAAGGGCAGGGTCACAGCTGGATATAGTTCGATCAAATTCATTCTGCATTCTTTAAGATTCAGTGTTAATTTTTTTTAATGAGTGAAACACCTTCAAAGCAATCATGGATAGAAGTGTCAAAATTCTCATTATTTTCTCCTTCATCTAACTTGCCTTGTTCACAGATGATGTTACATTTAGCTGAACTCATTTCTTTTCTCTACTTTAGTATTGATACTTGGTTATTTAGGATGCAAATCCCTCTCCCTTGAGATCTATTCTTGAACAAACAACCCCAAGCTAGAGCTGGGGGATTATAGTTCATGGGATCTCCATTGTTCTTCCAAAGATGCCATAGCTGCTGCTGTAATTGTTAGCTGGTTTGCTATTCCTATCTCTATTCTGCTGCCCTGACATTTCTTCTGTAAATCAGGAAGCTAGTCTCAAAATCAGAAATAGTTTCCAGAATACATAAGAGCATTGCTCCTCAACAGTTATGATCCTTTAATAAGGAGCCTAAGGGCCTCCCCAAGGCACCCTGAGAGCATACATTCTACAGGTATGGGCAGGGATTCATTTACAAAGAGCTGGAGCTGTTCATGGTGTTTCCTAGCTACTTGTTACAGCATCAGATGAAGGCTACGTTCCCACTGCGGGGTGCAACGTGACCGCATTTCCCATGCATGTCAATACGATCAGCCAACAGACTAAACTGCTAATTGAGGTGAGCAAAATTAATCAGAAATGACCTACCACAGTATGAGAGTAGTGAGCACCCTGTTCCGTGAGCCGAGCTGTGGGAGTGCAGCAAGAACACAGTGAGGGCAGAAGGGCGCTGAGGAACAGCTGGGCAGTTGTGTTCTCAGATGCTCCAAGGAGCCCTTAATGAGGATGCCCACCCACGCCCTTACATTGAATTAACCTTAATTTGATTTACTTGAATTCACTTTGGGAGGAAAATAAGCTAAATCCAATTAAAGCTACTTTAATTCTGAATTAGAGTGTTCAAAAGCAGACCTACTGTGTTGCCCAGTTATTTTGCTGCTAAGGTACCCGCCGCAGACACAGTACTGCCTAAAAGCACCAAATGAAAACTGCAATTAGCACTAAAGGAAAAACAGTCATACAAATCTTCTGATGCTGCAGATCTGCACTACTAATGTAGTCCTGGGGAGCTAACGGGGCTTTGGAAACACCGTCACAATTCTCCAAGGAAGAGGCCTGAAATGAAAGTTGGAGACTTTCAGGAAAGCGTGGCCTTCTTCTGCAGCCCGTATCGGAGAAATGATTTTTCCTTCCTCTCTCAACAAGCACATGGGGAGCACCATAAGGGACAGGCAGCAACTCCAGAGCTAAAGATTAAACCAGTATCTACTGATGCTTAAGCAGCAATTTCAGAGTATTCCAAGTCTGTTTGGCCCATCAGCATGGGACTCAGTAAGCTTTCCGACCACAATCAGCTAATTGTAGTTCTCTGCTTATTAAGGCTCCTCCTGAGAGCAAGTGAGGTTTTGAATACTGCTCCTTCCCCTTTCCTCTGTCAGCCTCCTTACTCCAAAGACCTAGGCATAGAAGTTAATTAACTGCAGAAATATTAAGATTAATGAACAAAAAAAAACTGAAAAGGAGCTCATTCTACCTAACTGCAGGCAAGAATTGCTGACGTCACTGGCATTAACTGCTTTCTTAGTATGCCTACCCTCAGCATTGGCCAACTGGCCTAGTCTATCTATAAAGAGAGTCCAATTTCCCTACATACTACACTGGCTTTTGTGACAGTATTAGATTATAAAAAGACAGAAAAAAATCCTGAGCTATTTTTGGTTGCTCTGGCTAGAATTGTGCTGTCAATCACATGCAGGCTTGCAGCTGATTGTACTCAAACACCAGCAATTACCATGGTGTAAATAAGAGGAAATTTCCTGTTTCCAAAGCACTTGCTATTTTATTTTGCAATTACAGTCTACAGCATTGCAGCTTACAACTCTTCAGCTTGATTTTCCAAATGCCCCTTCACACTCAGTTCTGGCCATCCTCCTCCACCATAATACAAGAACAGTGCAAGAAGCAGCACCAGCCACACCGGGCAGCCAAAGAACACCACACTTCAAGTTACTTTATACAAAAATTTAAATAATTTCCCCCCCAAAAACCACGTCAAAAAGAAGCACAAAATGAGTTGCAAGGTCAACTCATGAGTCCCTATACCTTAGGGATAGCTGTATCTCCCAGCCTGCAGCTACAGTGATGCTGAAGTTAAGCACATGGAGGCACATCTCCCAAATAAACTATATCATTAAAAAAACACCTCAAAAGTCATAATTTGAAGGGATCTGCACAGACAATCATCTTAGAAGTGCTACTTGATCTATTTTTTTTATTTTTAATTGGAGCTGTTCATAATCACAGCAAGCTGAAGCTTAGTAGAGGCAAGTTTGTTGGCCAAGATTAATGTCACTTTGTTTCTAATAAAACAGCTCTAATTGGTTAAATGATGCTTTTGTTGATGGGTTTTGAAAAGACCAGTTGGCATTGCTTTTCCTATGCCTGCATACTGGATTGGACAAACACTTCCGTTGCCCTAAAACTGAGAAACATTATCAAAGCTGTTAGAGGGCAGAATGACAAAGGGGCAGCTCAGGGTCCGCTGCTGGTTTCCAGCGAGGTACAGAGCTGAGAGCAACCACAAGCGGTTGGCATCCAGCCACTGCTGAGAAGCACGCTACAGCACACAGTTGGGAAGTTCACTTCTTCAATATTTCAGAGAGATCTAAGGAAGCAATCAGTATTTCTCATTAGAATCAGCTCACCCAGTTTGAGGGTTATCTCTCAGTGGAGCGGTAGGTCAAGGAGAAGCAAGCTTCACAGATTCAGTTTTGCTTTTGGAGCTAAGGAAAACTTTGGCATTTCCCTTCTCGCACCTCTTCCAACACAAACTAAGCTGATGAGAATGCTGAACCAAGATATCACATTCAGAGGTACTCTACTACACTGAGAAGACCCTACAGCAGTGAGAGCTAAATCAAAGCACCTACTGCATGTAAAACAGATTAAGGTATACTTACGAAGACTCCTCCTTCTTCACTGGAGGAGGTGAATGAGGGGGAAGGGAAGGAATAGGAGCAATCTTACTCTCATTGGCTGGGGGCTTAATCAAAATAATTGTTTTCAGCCATGTCTAAATTTATCCTTCTGTGTCATCCGCACCCTAGCTTGGATCACAGATTTAAGAGGCAATCCCTGATGAATGGCAAATTACTGACTGCAGAAATCTTCTGCCAAAGGATACATCTGCTGTGCATTTGTAAATGTGAACTGATTTCTAGGTACTTTAGCAGCTCCAGCTAATTTCTATAATGAAAATTCTGTGCTCTTATGCTGAAATTGCTCTAGCATTGCATGTTCCTGCTTTGCAGTGGGTAGAGCTCACAATACAAAACACAAGCATGCTGATTATGTGGTTATCCATCCATTACCCATAGAGTTAATGTAGGACAGTAGGTAGTCAGGATAGTTAGGATGCACTTAACATTTCTGTCCCTCTCTCTAAACCAAAGCAGATAACACATTTCATGGCATCTAAAAAAATCCTGCAATGAATGAAGACATATTGGAAATATCATGTGTTAGCTCATTTTCATTCTGTGGGGAAGGAAAAATGATGACAATGCCATCTGTTAGATTACCTGAAATTCCTGAAATTAAGTTGCGGAATAAACCCTGAAACCATTCAAAGAACTGCTTTATCATTGCAAAGTGGGAGCAATAGGTAAGAATGAGGAAAGTATTTGCATTTCCTGTATGCAACTGGCAGAACATACTGTAATTATGAAGGCAACATTTAATAACAAAAAGGAGAGTATGATGGATGTTAATGGTCTGAATGGTCTTTCTGTTAATGCAATTTTGTACTAGATTCACTCTATATAGCACGAATGGCTCCTGAATATCAAACGTGCTGAGGTTACGGACCTGAAAAATACGATGGTAGCAAGATATTATTGAAATCCTGACTTGAACTGAGCTTCAGATTGCCAAAATGGATGAGGAATGATCCTCCAAAGCAGATAACTCTGCCAGAGGAAAATTGTAGGAATTCAAAGAGCTGAGTAATGGAAGCATGATTTGCTGTGATCTCTGTAGATCTCCACTTCAGGGATTATATATCGTGTGAGGTTAAGTTAAAAAAATCATGAAGAAATTTTCTTTGCTGAAAGTTACCTTCCTGTTCTGGACAGTTAATCTTATTCTCGGTCCTAAAGAATACAATCCCTCCTGGTTCAGAAGGAACCACTTACCCATCCCTGGTATCATAGAGAGACTAATGCCAACCATTGCTTCTGCTGAAGCATGAAGAGGACAAAGTGTCAGAGAGAAACGTCACCAGAAATCACAGCGTATGGGAGCATGGTTCAGATGTGACACACAAGCGTGGCACTAAGCTCTGCTTGGCACAAGAACCATGGACAGCAAAACTCACTTGGCACGCTGTTTTACGTTGCTGCCATCTGAGCATTGCCAACTCTCAGTGCCATCTAAGTAGTGTTATATCCACCACAGCCCTGGCAGACAGCTAACGATAGCTAGGACCAGTTAGATTTCTGGCTAAAAACATGCCAGAGTTCTGCAGCAATCTCTTCTCATCCCATCCATATTATTCTACCCTCAGTTCCCTATAAGAAAATCCTTATCTGCTTCACTAGAATAGCTCACCTACGCTAGTAGAAAGTGTATAAACCTTCCCGCATAAGAGCCAAGGACACGGCCCAAAAATAGGTTAGCAACGAGTGTGGTCATGAGCATGAACGTGTGGCCATTCAGGACCACAGGCAGGAAAGGGTTTTTGGACCAAAATTCATTTATTCTGCTATCAAGACAAGTCCACAGCATTGAGCATTTGCTCCCAAATTAGAAGAATGTTTTACGTTAGACAATGCTCTCTGTCCCAACCTGCTCACTTCTGGCTGTGCTGCCAGTACTCCTAATGTGAGCACGCAGCACTGCCCTTGTCACACAGTCTCTCTCGTATACACCAGAGTGACTTCCTGTGATTTCTTGCTCTGTCCTGGATCTGGAACATTATCAGTCTTACACAGCCAGCTAATGCTCTTTCCTGGACAAGATATTTCTAGTTAGTCTAAGATCACAAGATCATAATATTGTGAATGAAAAAAGAACACCTTTCAGTCAGCAGCGATGGGGAAAGCACAGAGTGGCTATGACTTCCTTGACAGAATCGCTCCTTGAAATACTTAATTAGAACATTCTAAGTGCTAATGAGTATTTAACACCAGCTAGGAGAACGTGTCAAATACCAGCCCAGTTTTCAGATGACTGAGGACAACTCCAGCATAATTCTAATGTTCATGAGAACACGGAACATTTGTGTGGTTATGAAGCATGCTAACTAACAAAAAGTGTTTAGAAATGGGTATTTTTCACCTAAATATATTCACAAAAAAGAAAAAACATAAACAGCAACAAACCTGAGTGCAGCTAAAAATGTTCAAGCAATTGGCACAAGTGAATGGTAAGATGCTAAAGACACAGCTTCTTTATTTGCTAGATGTGGGAAAAATGACTGATAAAGGCTCGACTCCTCAGGTAAACACAGAAACACTGAACATTGCACTAAGATCTAAATCAAAGTTGCACTGAATCCCATTTGATTTTGTTTGCTTTCTGAGACATAACCATTGAAAATGAGAAGTGCCTTTTCCACCATTGGTGTTTACATTTAGTAACACTTAGAGGGATTCAGAGCCTTGCTGTGCTGATTTCTAAGCACATGGAACAAAAAGCTCCTGCTCAACTGATTTTCTGCTCCTAGCTAACAAACAGCAGCTGGAATAAATAGAAAGTTAAATTACAGATCTCATGTGAGGGCAGGTCTCGGAATTAAGAACTTGTGCCTTACTCCTGGCTCCGGGATGGATTCCTTCTCTATGAAACTGCAAAGTGAGCATAACATTTCCTTATTCTAGTTGCTCTCTAGCTACATTATCAAAAGCCTGTAACATACTTTGAAAGGGAATGGTGTAAAACTATCAGGAAACTTTCAAAACTCATCTCTGATCCTTCCTCCTTTGTTCTTCAGCTGATTTCCAGCTGCCTCTCAAACAAAACGTGTGGTCATTTCCATACTTGCAGCAGGGAAGGAAATTGTACACGGCCACTTCGAAATACTGAGCAGGGCACAGAGTGGTCCTCAGCCATCTGGAAGCTAAGCTGCTGTTTGGCACATGCTCCTGGCTGGCTTTAAATACTGCTGGCAGGGCTCTAGTTTGATACTCCAGGACATTCACCACACACTTAACTGGAGAAAGGCCTTACTTTTCCCTCGTTTTTTAGTTTATATATCTTTTTATATACATTGCTGTGGTATTCTAGGAAATCCCATTGGAAAAGAAAAAAGAAGGGAGCTAACTATGCTGTCTCAAGTCCTTCTTCAGCTCCCACAGTCACAGGCCTGCTCCTTAACACATCATCTTCCAGTTTAGAGTGCATCCAGCTTGTCACACAGGCTCTGTGATGCTGCATCCAGCTGCAAAATGCGATATATGTGTAACTCTCCGGACCTGCTAATTCTCCAGGGCAGTAAACTTGGGTTATCTGTGATTTTGAAAACTACTAAGTGCTTACAACCTCTACTGAATCTGGCAGGAACTCCAGGTGCTTTGCACATAGCTGGGCAGAGCTTTAGGTTTTGAAATAAAAACAATTGCAGGATTCTTCCATTTGGTAACTTCAGATAAAGCCTTGAATTCCTTTCAACAGCCCCGCCATTAAGAATAATGTTTCCATAATTATTTCTGTAATAATGTGCTTACAAGCCATGACTGAGCTTATTCATCAATGTAGGGCTGCAGTCCAGTCCAAATCGTAACACTAAACAAGAAGGCATGAGAAGAACTAGGAATACAGTTTAAACCACAAGGCTCGTTTAACAACAGCGTTATAGCCATACCAGCCATGCCTGTACAGCTACTTACAGAAGCAGAGGGCTGGATTCAGCCCCCTGTCAGCTACAAATATTATCACAGGTCCCATCTGTGAGATTAGAGTTCCAAGACGGGCGTGCATGGCAGAAAGTACTGCCCTAAATACATAAGTGTGACTGGCACTTGTTCACATGCCTTGCAACCTTATGGTAGCTATTCCTCCTGCCAACACACACAGGACCTGTCAGAGAACAAGACCTGGAAAAGACACAAGGTACTGAAACGCCTTTCTCCTCCTGCCCTCTTCTAAATGAGAAGATAGATATTAGCCCATGGACATTTTATTGCCTTCTCTTCAAGTTTAACACGAAGCATTCTGCTGATGTGAATAGAGGAGTGTTTAGGACCTCTACTGGCAGCAGGTTTATACATA
This sequence comes from Numida meleagris, assembly GCF_002078875.1. NCBI lineage: Eukaryota > Metazoa > Chordata > Aves > Galliformes > Numididae > Numida > Numida meleagris. The sequence goes on along the minus strand of NC_034421.1, from coordinate 13,344,432 downwards.
TAATTCTGGAAACTGTATTCTTCATGCTTAGATTAACCTTTGCCTTAAGCAACAAGGATGAATCTGTCAAGATCATCCATAAGTATATTCAATAATAAGCCTAAACTCATTTTAATCACCTCCAAGATTTGCCAGGGAATATAATGGACTGAGTATTTCACATTTTCCCAGGGCCACTTCAAACTCCCAACAGAGAAACAGCACTAAAAAGAGTCTCTTCTTCGGAGAGACTTGACTGCCCATTCATTCCACAGCTGGAAAATGCAATAGGCAAAGCCAGGAGCTCCTGCAAAACAAGCAGGCTGGGTCTGTGTAGAAATTTAAATGGAAAATGTGGCATTCTGTTGGTCCTGCTGTGTTCAGTACAGAAGGAGAGCTTCCTGGTTCTGAGCCTAGATGCAGCTGCGTGGCTTGAGAAACCTGCTGAAGCAGACAAGAGGTTATTAAAGCGGGATTAGTAAATGCCATTTTTAACTGCTCTGGTTGTATGCATAGAACTAGTGTCATCAGGATGTGAAGTTTCTAAATTGCCTTTATATATGTACGCTAACAGTGCCAAAGCACACACTTCCATAACATCTATTACTCTGAGAAACCAAAGAGCGAGCGAGCACACTGCCCATGTAAAGGAAGCTGTTTACAGTGAAGGCTTTTAAGGCTGGAATTCTCTGCTTTGCCTGTTAAGACAAATCTTTGGGATGCATCTGTGTCACCACGGGCCACGGCAGAGGCAGCAGCAGCCTCAGCTCCTCTAGCTTGCTAACTACATCCAAGGAGAGCATAAATCAGCCGAACTTAACCTTAGCAGAAAGCACCACGCCAGCAAATCCTCCCTTTTCTTACTCTGGCACCATGTGGGAAGATGAAGAGGAGGCCAGAAATATAGGCTCAGTGCCAGCTAACAGTCGCCCATGCTAAAAAAAACATTTTCTTGGGAACTTCCATGTGATTCCAAATCCTGTGCGCTGGACTGGTGGCACAAACAGGAGTTTTGGCCTCCTGCTTCTGCAAGCTAAATTTAACTACATCATCTCTAATTGCTTTAGTTTATTTTTAAGCCTTTCTTGAGTTGAGACAGCAGGTTCATTAAGTACAAAAGATTTTAATCTTGCTTCAGGAACTCATTAAATACCTCACTGTGCGAAAAGGGAGGAATTCAGGGGCCATCTGCTGGCTGCTTGGCACATCACTGCTGGCCACAACCCCAGAGTCAGACCAAAAAGCAAGAAGACAGAGTAAAGAACAAGTCACATTCAGCTCCAAAGCCAAAAAAAGATGTAGTGTAGGAAATATTTAGCAATTGTTACAGTTTTTTTTTTTTTTAAGCTACAGTAAAATAGAAAGGGCTAATTGGTCAGTTCAGTTACCTTCACACAGGTGTAAGTGTAGCGATTGCTTTAGTTTAGTGTAAATGTAAATAACGAGTGGTCACGAGGTCATTTAAAATTACAAGATCAGGATTCAAGGAACACAGATAGAGAAAAATTCAGTTACTGTGTCAAGATCATTGTAACTGAAATAAAATTTAAGTTTTTAAGTCTAAGAATTTTACCTGACATCAGCGAGCTGAATCAAGGAGACATTAATATAAAAAACACAACCCTGCTGATTTTGACAAAGGTTATAGAGTCTATGTTTGCAATATGGAAAAGACAGTGTCTGCATAATGTATTTGTTAAGCTAGAATGATTGTTGCATGCCTGAATGTTTTTGTTTAGTAAGCCAGCTGTAAGGCTAAGCTGCAATAAGATGATGATTATAGTAATATAATTACTAACACAAGGTTAGCCAAAGTGATTGTGTAGCCAAGAAAAATTAGATGTCTCAGTATGAGTCAATGCATTCATTTTCTAAATAGTTTGACTGTACAAGGTAGATAAAACAGCATTTATAAGGTACTGGTAACAAGGTGGTTCCTAATAGCTTTGAAACTACATTATCTTGTTGTGCCATATCACAGTAAAGCAATAAACAGAGAATCAAACTGAAGCCCTACTGTAAAAATAACCTTTTTTCCCAATAATAAAAGAATTTAAGAAAAACTGACCGACATCTGCTGTGTGTTAAATTAAATCTAAAGATGGATGTAAAATGTCAGGGCCACGAGCACCACCCTGTGCAGCAGCCCAGCTGCCTGTGTTCAGGGCCAGTTCTGACACAGCACACCTGGGTAACTTCAGATGCTGCTGCTGCAAAAATAAAACTGTGTGAAGCCTCTGCTGGGCCATTCTCTCTTTGCTTTTGAGCTGCATTTAAGCTGAGACACTTACTTGTCCTTGACCCAGCTGCAGTGCAGGTACACCTGCGCCTGGCCATATATTTCACTCATCTAACTCTGCCCCTAACTCACTGATCTGGCTTTGTCACCTTGCTCTTGGACCTATCTCATCACTGCAGAGTAAGCACCTGGTTACCCTCACTGGACCTGATCTGCTCTTCTTCTCTGGGCACCGTGGGACTGCGCTCCTTGCTAGTGAGGCCTCTACCCCTGCCTGCCTTGTTGTCACCTTTAGCTCCTGGTGAGTTTTCCCTTAAACAGTAACCTGCTTGCACTGCTTCCTAACGATAAAAATAAATAAATAAATCAGATTTGAGCCTGGCAAAAGGAACTATCATTATTTGGATCCTACCTAATGTCAGTGCAACATGGAAATTAGCATTAGTACTAAGCTACTCTGACAAGATCCCTTAAATAACAGGTCAAACCCATTGCAACACTATAACGCAATGGAGAGTACAGTAATAATAGCAGAGTGGAGACATCTTTGGCTGCAGCAAGTGAGGATAAGCACAAATGCAGCATCCACAGAAACAAAGGAAAGAATCTGCTTACCCATAGAAGACCTCAGGGTAGCAAGGACATCCATTGAGATCCCCTCACCTCCACTGCCAACCCTTACATGGGAAGGGATGGATCTTGGCTCCACCCCTTCCAATCATTCACATGCATTGCATGCACCTGAGCTCCCCTGGGCTGGCCCTGCCTTCCCACCAGGTGCTCCATCACTGCTTCAAGCCACGGCTTAGCATTTTCTCTACACCCATTTTCTTTTCACATCTTCCATGTAACTGTTTCACAAGCTGCACAGCATTCCTTCTCTATCGCCCTTGTAAATAATGCTCTGCTCAAACACTCGAACAAAACCTACACGTTACTTCAAGCTATAAATTCAGCCTGGCCTTACAGCATGGATTACGTCAGCACTGACTTTCAGCAAAACTGCAGATGCTTAAATCAGCTCTGAACTCGATCCAAAGGTTAAAATGTGGCTAAGGGTCTGTTTTCAGAAGAAAGCTACTTATGTCAGTCTTAAGTTTCAGTGAAAGTTGGGGTGGGGGCAGAATAAGAAAATAAATAAATTAGGCTCTTCCATGCATCTTTTGAAAGTAAGACTTGGGTCAGATTGCATGAGTAGTCTGCATTTCTTGGTATCTGAATGACAGGTAGAATTCAGAGAATAAAACTGCTGATTTCCATGGGAACTGGATACTTGCTTGTCTTGAAAATGCCACTGCATATCAGCCCCTTCTTTAGATGCTGAAATACCTCTGAAAGTTAGTTCTTGGTATCTCAAGTTACCCGTGCAGTTTTGAAAGTGTTCTTCACAAACCTGCACAAAATGCATCCTACAGAGCGCAGCGGACTGCAGAGCTTGACTGAACTAGGTTAAAAAAACAGCAATATTAAATCTGAATGTCACTGCTTTTAAATTTGAGACAAGAACGCTAATGCAACTATAATGCAGCTTTTTTTTTTTTTTCCCACATTTCTTTCCGAGCACCTCAGCTACAGTAATTACAGACTTTCTAAACTTCCTCTCTGATTATTATTCAATTCAATTATTTATGTATATTAAAAATGGTCGGAGGAATTCTGGAAACTATGACAAGCGTTCCAGATCTGAACGTCTATCATTGGCAAAACAAAGGACTTTGAAAACAAGGTTCAAAGTGTGCTACCTTGTCAAACATTTTTGCTTCTTCTTTGGATATACATGTTTATATAGAGATATCAGATATTTTCACTGAGAGAAACAGCTGCCAAATTACAGCTTCTTTAGTTTTAAGTGTCAAAACATTCAAGTTTTTCTGCCTTCCTGTGTGCAGCTGAGGAAAGAAAGAAGAGAAAAACCTGTTCTAACTCAAAGACAAAAAAGGCTCCTGTCAAGATGAATTTCAAGTAATCTTACAAATGACTTGCATCTGATGGATGACACGGATTCATTTTTCATTCTTAATTTTAATAATGAATATTGCTGAAGAAGAACTAAGAGAAAAGCTGCAGTAAGAAAAAGCTGTAATAAAAATTATGGGTTGTGCTGATTTTGTTTCTATCAACAGTGTCTCGTAAGTTTGGGCACATTTCCTCCAAGCACTCCGTCCATTATTGTGGGGACCAGTTAGCTGCTGGGCTGCACTGGTTAGCTTATGCCAATGTCCACACTGCCTTGACTAGCTGGCTGTAATATGATTGAAGCTATGAGGGATATATTCACACTGTGATCCAGTGACAGCGAGACCACAGTGTAGATAGACCCTGAGCTAGGCTTGAGAGAAATCACAGCACCAGGTCTTTATCTTCATTTCATTGGCGTCAGTGCAGCAAATATGGGAAATGATCAAGATGCAGCACAATCCAGTAATCACTTGGTGCATTGCAAGGAATGAGTTAGCAAAGCTCCAGTACATTTCTGATGAGAAAGTGCCTGCATCTTAATAAGGCCTAACTGGAATCTGGTAGCACCTCCTGGCAGACTGAGAAAGAAGCCAGTCTGAGGGCTGGGTTCACAACCTTTACAACCCTCAGAACAGGGACTGAAGGTGTGAAGGGAACAGAGCTGTATGCAGTGCACTGTCCATTCCAGAGCAGGTTGGCAAAGGAGAAATTCACCTGCCAGTTTGTTAGTCCTGTACTTCTTGGCAGTGATTAATCCAACGTAAAAAAACGAGCTCTTCATCTGCAGAAATATAGCAATCAATTCATTACAAAGCAAGCACTTCTGAATAGCCCAGCCCTGAGGGTCGTGCTTTGTCATTGCTATTAGTCCAGGTAAGTCATTATGGTGTACCTATGGACAAATGGTACAGTTTATCTCCTCTTACGTTCTCTGCTCACTGAAATCAGAGCAAGGATGAATTAGGATTACATATACAAATCTTCTCAAAATGAAACACTGCTCTGTCCTCTGAGCCATGTTTTAGGAAAAAATATGATAATTTCATATTCCCTTAATCAGGGCTCCAGCCAAAAGCCAGATTTATTATTAAAATCACAATCCTCAACAACTGTTTATTCACAAATGCCCGCAGAAGTGAAATACAAAGCTGCTAGACTGTACTCAGCACAGGCTTTGTTTTAGAAGTACAACAGGGAAAACATTTTTTCTAAAAAGTTAGGAAAGATCATGTGTGAAAGTCTGGCTCTGGTGAAGTAAATGGCCCTGAGCCCGGTGACTTCAGCAAGCCAGGATTCTTGCTATGCCCTCATACAACAAGCCTGGTGGGCAGCTACACAGATAGCACGCTTCATACAGGAGAGGTGAAAAAAATGTCATTAACATGGGAGAAGAGCTGTAGGACTGCTTGTCTATCCAGGTAATGCCACTCCTCAAAAACAACCAACCAAATAAAAACACCCCATAGATTTTAAATAATGCAACAAAAATGACTTCTTTCTTCCAGGACCCCATCTACATTTGACCAGGAAGTCATTCTGAAAGGGTCAGTCCTATGCTGAACTACTAACCATGTGGAACAAAACAGGTGCTTGCTCTGCCATGGGCTGCTTTCCAGTAACTGACTGCTGAGGCTGCGATCTCTCCAGCTGCTCCTGGAACCTGTGTTTCATGTGTTTCTCTTTCATCTGTGCTTCCTTTTGGCATAGCTCTCTGTTACTTTCTTCTGTCCTGAAAAATATAGAGATTCTTCTTTGCTTTAACTTTTTACTTGGGAGAAAAACACCCTTGTTCTTCTGTTTACATTTCTCTTCCTGATATTTATACCATACACTTGAGGGTGAATCATGATTTGAAAGGCTAAGATAGTCTTAGAAAGCACTGATGGTGTTGGAGGTAGGGGACCACAAGAACTTGTCATTGGCTTAAAGTGACTCTGTAAAATAGCAAAGAAAAAGAGCAGACCTCAAACCTCTGGTAAGTGGTGACAACTGGCTGGAGACCAAAACATGCCATTTAGCAGAGGCTTGTTCAAGATTTCACTCTCTTTCTCCTCACCGAAATAGTCAGTCTTCCAACTCTGCTTCCTTTTCTATGTGCTTAACAGTGACAAGTTTTCCCTGAAGCAAGACCTGCCTTTCTGTGTTTTGATGTCTGCAGCAAGATTTCATCTGCCATTTCCACAGCAAACACTCAGTTCAATTTCTTCACAAGCCTTCAAGCCTCAGGTACCCCAGTGATTAGAATAGTAAGAAAGAAAATTGAAATTTGTTAAAACCATTGTGATGTTTTACTCAACAACAGCTTGCCAAGCCACATTCTGCCACCTATGTGGCAGGCTAACAGGCAGATAAAATGGTGTTTTATACAACTGATGGAAGCATTGAGCTTCAATATCAGGAATCACTTGGAGAAACACCCCACTACAAACCAAGTACATGTTAGCTAAGGTGTTTAAGTGGTAGGGTAGGCAACTGTTTAATAATGAAAAAGTAATAGTCTCCGGAGCAGGCAGATTCTAATTTTTTTCAAGGGCTCATAGGTCAAGTCAAAATATTAAATGTCATGCTGAAAATAGCGGGCAGAATATAACTATTGAAAAGTCAGCATAATGGAGATCTCCCAAATAGATGGGCAGGTGCATAAGTTGGCTACCTGACCTCAGTTTGAAATTAGACCTTAGGCAGAATGCGCTTCGCTGAGCTTAGGGAATAACTGGAGCAAGCTCTCTGATTTCCTCAATTGTTACCGTTGCTGTTTCTCCTTTCCAGCTTTCCGGGGTGTTTCTGTGGTACAACCAGCTCCTCATGGTTACACTTTGCTCTCTAAGCTCTTGCCCTTGTTTTCTTGATGACAGAGTTAGAATTGCTTTGTTCAGGGGAAATGGAGAAGATACAAGGAGACATACTATACCATTTCCAGTTTGTAAGGGGTTTTTTATGCCAAGAAAGGGAATAAACTATTTTCCATGTCATCAGGAACGCAAGAAGTAATAAACTTAAATTGGAGCTCGGATAATTTAAATTGAATTAAGTAATAGCTTTCAAACTGTAAGGATAATCAAGCAGTGAAATGTACTACCTAGGGAGTCAGGGGATCCTCACCGTTGAAGATTTTTGAGACTAGGTTGCATAAAGATCTGCCAGGAAAGAATTAGATTGTAGCTCAACTTACATTGGTACAGAGAAATGGACCATTCCAAACCTATTTTCTATGATACTTTGTGTATTAAATCTCAGTTTTATCCTTAATAATGCAGATCAATACTGTTATCCTCTTCTTACCTAGGTTCAAAACCCAGAGAAGATGGCTACACATACTATGTCTTATCTCAGGCCAATTCTCTGATCTACTAAGCCTGTCTGCATCTAAAATGTTATACAATAGCTGCCAGGCTTAGCTGTCTTTCTAGATAAGAAAACCAGACACATCCTTTTGCTCCAACTTACATACCATGCAAGTGGTGTTCTTTAATCTTACACAATTAGATAAGCCATAATTAAAACCACTAGTGACTTTTCTTGTGTGATACCTTGGAAATACTTTTGTAGGTAGCGGAGATTCTGAAGCATTTCCTGAATGTTGAACCTTCTCAGCTCTCATTATATTATTTGTTCCTGTGTCAGCTGCACTGCCTCTCTGACTTGACAAGGAGGTATTTCCTTTCTCTGGCTCCAGTCTCACCAGTTTCCTGGAAATGACCTCATTTTTCCCTTGTCTCACTTTAAAATTTTGATTTTGACTGAGTTTAAAGGCATCCATCTCTTCCAGACTTTCTGGATCCTGTTTTATGCCCTTCAGTCTTTCAGCTGGGGCAGGTGCTTTGTGAAGAAGATCTGAGGCCTCTTTACGGGCTCTACGGAGTTGTTGCAGTAGCAGGCTCTTCCCTGAGCAATTCTTCCTGCCGGTAAAATAAATAAATAAAGATTTAACCAAGGTAGAGCATTACAAAAAAAAATCACACTCTGAAGAACTTCTCATGAGAGACATCTCAAAACAAGGACGGGGCATCTACACAGATAATAGCTGTTGATAGCAGCACCAGCACATAAGCAACAAGTAAAACAAGACAGTGACAGAATGTGTTTTGATCTTACTGGGAATTTGTTTCCCTCTTCTGGATTACAGTCAGAAGAGAATTAGTATAAGAGCCCCGAACTAATGGCATGTCAGCATGGAAATCAGTGTCTGCAGATTTTTGTCCTCTTGGGATATGGGCACTGGAACTCAAATATACATATAGGAAGAGTTCATCTAATAACTCATTGCATTTTGGGGTGTTTAGCTTCATTTCACCTGTGCCTCCTCCCAGTTAATGTGACTGCTGAACTGTTAGTAGAACCACATGGTGATCGTACTCTGATGTGAAATGTCTTATCATGAGAGCATAAGCAGACAGGATTCTTTCATCTCGTAGCTCTGTTCAGCGATGAGGCTCCCAAGTTACCTACTACAAGACTACCACCAATTTGTAGCTACTCCTAATCAGCTGAAAAGTACATGGACAAAGTTACATACCCAGACTAAACCTGTGCTCCCTGGAACAAAGAAAATCCAGACAGAAAACACTTTTCCTCATGAAGAATCTCATTTCTCCAGCCATTGTATCAACATTTAACATTGACAGCTGGAGTACTATGGAGTATTTTTGAGTAATACAGGTATGTTAACACCTTCCCTGCTGGATATCAAGGAAGGTAAATGAGAACTGGTCATGGCATGATGTCTGCTGGAGTTCAAGATGCTTTTGTGTAATGTATGGGGCTTGGCTTATCTACCTCCCAAGGTAAACCACAATAGTTTGGACAACATTCACAGAAGTATGGTGTGATATTTGGGTGGTCCTGTATGGAGCCAGGAGTTGGACTCAACAATCCCTGTGGGTTTCTTCCAACTCAGAGATTCTATGGTTAGTACAACGTTCTCTGCATTTACAAGATGAACGACTCAGATCCCGAGCTGTGACAACAGAATTCATCTACATAGGTGTGGGATGCTAGTGATTACTTTCCTGTTGTTTTTTGGGTTTTTCTCTTCCTGAATAGTGCATCTAGAAGAATATCCTGAAGCAGACAGAGCTGCAAGTTAATGCTAACCTCAGGCAAAAAGCTATAGAGCTCTGTTACAGAGTAAGTCAAACAAGAACAGAGCAGGTGAGAAAGGAAGAAGTGTTCTATTGACACATCTGTAAGTTCCTGAGAGTTATTGACCTTTGTTTGTCTCTAGTAAGACAACCAAATTTGTCTTGTGCTCTTCTGCCTACTTTTGTAGAGTCAGAAAATAAAGCAGGAATTTTAGGACAGAGGCACGTACTGGAGAACAGCCTTACAGCACAGTGCTAGAGATGGCACTGATTATCAGACCACTCTGGGGATAAATTAACAGCTTATTTTCTACGCTAAGTAAGTGCCTGGAGATCTTAAGACTGTCTCCTTAAGGCCCTAATGTGGAGGTATAATGTGCTACAGAACGTGCAGCTCTGTTTAATAACTCCACCCAGGTAAGATGGAAAATGGCACTGAACTCACATGAAGGAGATTAGAATCTTGCCCTTCTGAGATGAGGCTTTCTTATTTAGAAACAGAACTGAATAATGTTTGCCATGTGTTTCATAGGTGTATTTACTTTAGCAACATTAAAACAGATCCAAATCCACTCAGCTAAGCCCTGCTCTCCATCATTCCAGATTTACACTGATGTAACTTCTGCATTTGCATCAGTGCCAGTGAGAATTCCCCAGGCAATATCTCATCCCCGCTTTATACTGGTTTGGGATTATATGTTACAAATTATGCTGAGTAGTTGGCTTTGTTCCTTGCCGGATCATTTATTCTTTCAGACTCTTAAAAAAAAAAAAAAACAGTAAGAGTAATTGGCTAGCACAACAATACAAAATGTTCTGCTTTGTCCACTGTACTGCTGAAATGTGAACTTACATGCATCAGGCTTCTAAATATAACACAGAGCATAAATGCAGTAAGATATTTAAAATCTGACATACCTACTTCACATTAAATGGATGAATAACTACCTATGAGTATGAATCAAGGCCTGAATTTAGTAACGGGAAAGGGCTGGCATCTGTGCCTATTGAAGAATCTACAGCTTAGGATTCCATAACTATATATAAGAACATATATAAGAACAATTAAGGAGAGCTGTGAGCATCCCTGCCCACACAATGTATTCAACACTTAAATCAACATTCTAGCTTATTTTATTATTTCTAAAAATAAAGGCGTGACTGAGTCAATTCCCTACAACATTTTGAAAGTTTGGTTTTGAGTCTTTTAAAATTTAAACAGTTCTCATGTCACTCAAACCTGTCTGTAGAAAGAGCCAGGTTTCCCAGCCACTTATGTCTACTTTCTTTAAGTTGTTGCCATGCAGCTGTAAAGAAGCAAGGTGCTCTACTGTCTCACACACTGACAGTTGGTTTCTAACTTCAGTATCTTTGCCATGCAACAGAACTCTGGGTCCAGACTGAAACACTTTTGTTATTAGGCTGGACACTTCTGCTGTAAATCCGAGAAACAGAGTTACTTCCAATTGTGAGCTCTCACTCTAATCACTGTTAGGGGAATAATTTTAATTTCAGAAAAAGTTAATTACCACATCACTTGAATTATGGTCAAGGTAAAGAATCTTACATTTTCCTTTCTGCTTGGCCCATTACAGTCGTGGTCTCATCTTCCTCAGTGGAGCTGTCACCAGCACTATGAAATAAATTGGACAGTGTTCAAACCGAGTATCGACTTTCAGTCATTTCCAAGATTCAAGTTTAGGGCCATTAGGAAAAAGAGAATAGACTTCTAGGGCAGATCTCTAGGTCTTATTGATAGTTCCTTATTTTTTCACTCCAGAAAGAAAAAAACATTCAAGCAGCTCTAGATCACAATGTGTTAGCTGCACTTTGCTTTTTATTAAAAAGGTTTCTTGTAAATATGCATCCTGGTAAAGGAACAAAGAGCTATCTCAGACACCATTATCTCTGAAGAAAGGACACATTTGCTAGAATCTGCTGCAGATTGAGGTGAATTTGGTCTCCAAGAACTGACTATTAAGGGCCTTCTTATCACAGGAGACTGAGAAATCAGCACCAACAATTGCTTGCCACGAATGTCGTCAAGGAAAGCCATTTCATATGCATTGCTGTCAGAATGCTAGCTCAACTGCAAAATTCCAACCAGCAGCTGCAAGCGTTGTCTTGCAGTCACTGCCCACTCCTTCGTAGAATGGAAAACTTTCTAAATGTTATTTCCTGGACAATTGGATTGTCCTTTCTGTGTTTTCTCCTTTCCCGCACCTTTACTTGCTCTGAGAAAAGTTATTCTATCCTCAGAATACTTGCATGTTCTGCTATGGATTATGCTTTCCAACTAAGGTCACAGAGGTGCGGAAGTGGAGGAAACTATTAAAGTTACATTTCACAAGCACGAGATGCAGAGAGAAGGTTTCTATTTCCCACTAATTGCTACTGACTTCTCACTAATAATGAAGCCAGAATTTACCTTTGTTTCTCATCAGGGAACGTCACTGACTTCTGTGGTTCAGCATCTCTTAAATCTATGTACACAGTTAGAGGCTCTGGCAGGCTCTGTAATCTCACTGCGTCCCTCCTCGGAGAACTTGGTGAAGATGAGAGGAAGGCAACGTCCCTAAGTATAGAAAACACTGTTTCAGCATTTCCTGTACCTTATCAAGACAAGATGTCCTGCAGGGCATGGATTACAATAAAAATTGGATTGTGAAAGGAGCTTAGTGCTTGGCTACTGCATAGACTCAGATTCTGCTTCTGCCTACTATCCATCACCTCTCAGAGCTGAACTCAAAGATTCAGGCTCCCTCTAGGAATACAGATCACTGGCAGCGTGATGAGGGATATTTAGTTCTTAAAAGCTGACACTGTAAAATTGCTCTGTAGAACAAAGGCAGGCAGTTACACTATCAAAGAACTCATAGGTCTGAAAAGAGCCCAGAGTCGATCAGCAAAAACAGGCCCTTTTTTCCTCTCTGCCTCCTTTGTCAATTCCATTTTATCCTTCAGAGCATAAAAAACGCAAATCACGGTTCTCTCTGCTCAGGCAACAAGGATGCTTTTCACCTTTCACTTTATGGGCTTGTTCCACTATTATTTCCTCTGTACTGCTAACAGTGATTTTGCTCCCTCTGAGCAGTCTGGAAACCCATTTCCTTCACACAGAACCCTGCAAAACACATGGACACCTAAATGGATACTTTAAAAAAGAAAAAAGGCGTCTCATATTTTAGCTAAATTGAGACCAATAAAAGAAACTGCAAGCCTTAAAAGTACTCAAAACTACAAAAAACATGGCCATCACCATCTGCTCAGCTTTGTTTCCCTGATTTTCCCAAGTGTGTCTGCTAAGATCTAGAGAAAACTCACATTTGGTGGAGAATGCTAAGGCAGCAGGATACTGACTGTTTATGATCAAATGTACACGAATGACTGAGCCTGTTTTCTCCTTTAATGCCACTGTAGCATATTCCAACTACAACATGAGCTTCTACTGCCAATAACAACTACCTACTGTACATGACAACTGGAGGAAAGGACCTACTTCTTGTTCTCTCGCTCTTCTTGAAAGGAGATCTTGGCTGATGGCCACCTGCAGCATGAAGACGGTGTCCTGGATTGCCTGCCACACAGCTCTTCTAATTTTTCCATGAGCTGTTTTTCAGATCTACCTCTGAAGGTCTCTATAGGAGAACAGCAGAAAAAAAAATCACCATTTGTGGTCTTCTGCCATTGGATTGCCTGATATATCCCTTCATCATTGTACCTTTCTCTACAGTCTGTCAGAAGGGAAAGGATAAAGATACTGTTGTCATCCAGCTCTGACTAAACTCACTTCAAGCTTTTATCTATCTTGTCCTTGGCCATGGAGGCCACAAAGCACTGATTTCAAGCCACAAAAGCAAGACTCACAGGAAGCTTTGTGTTTTAAAGAAATTGTCAAAAAAACACCATGACCTCAACATTCAAGAAGATGCTGCAGGGAATGACAAACATATGAAACTGAGTTTTATTTGTTTTTACACATTTTCAGTATGGCTGGTATTAGTTTAACAGCATTACCATAATCTGCTGAGGAGAAGGCAATTTCTGCATGAGTGTTACGTGTATTTTTCTGCTGCTTCAGCTCCGCAGAAGTCTTGTCTAGATCCCAGTTCTCAGTATTCTGAAAGACAACCAGACTGTGATGGAAAATGCACCATCAAAAGGCTGCTACAAAATAAAAGTTCCTTTGACTTAAACTCTTTGTGCTAATCCATTTGGTTATTCCGCCACACATAAACACACAAGTGACACGTGAGTTCATTATATAATATGAACATTAAGGAAGAAATAAATAATTCAAGTGAACTTATACTACCACAGTACTACAGAAGATACAAGATGCTGGAAGACCAAAAACCTCTTTGTTTTAATGAGCAAAAGAGGGACAGACAATTTCCTAAGGACAGACGCTGTTGTTGGTGTTCGTGAATAAGACTAACCATGCTACCGACCAATGACTTTTGCTAGCATTACAGACATTTAATGGCATCTCCACGAGACAAAGACAGCTTCTTCGTAGGCTGTATAGCACATGAGTGAATAAAACCCAATTTCAGGACATCAACAAAAGCAACAAAGTAATATGCTGTCACACGTGCAGAATTTGGCATTTTGGTTTCTTATTTTAGTAGGATTCTCCAAGCAATGCACTAGCTTTTCTACTGAATGAGCAGCACTCTGAAACCGTTTTGGCCACCTACCCGCAATGACAGACGGGTTAGATCTTGAAGATGGTTGGCTGCACAAGTTTCCTCTTTAGCATTTCTTTGTAGACTTTCGCTAATGCCAGGTGAGGGAGGCTTATTATTTACCTCAGGGTGCCCTGGTGATGACTCTAGAAATATTTTTGAGAGTATCTTTGTCTCTATCAGCTTCCTTCTCTCTTTTTTACCGCACAGTTCTTCCACTAACAATGATGTATTAAGCCAAGAGTTCACTTTCTCCCTGGCCTGTTGCCTTCCTGGTTCTTCCTCTTCAATTCCATCTGTGAAATCTGCAAGAGACTCTTCAAGAACAGCTCCCCTTCGGCTTGGAATTTCTTCAGTATGGCTAGAAAGATTGGAAGCCTCATTTTTAATCACTTGAACATGTTCTTTTGCAATGACTTGGGCACTATCTGTCTTTTCCTGATGGCCAAGACTTCTCAGATCTCCATTCCATTTCTTTTCCTCTGTTTGCTACAGGCAAAGAAAATGAACACATGCAAAAAGTCACATCTCACGAACTATAGAAGCTGACAATTAACTAAAACAAATAATTGGCAGATAGCAGCTCCAGCTCAGACACCATCTGGTACCAGCGCACACCATGTCCGTCATAGAGAACAGTTAAGACCTTACTTTGCAAAGACTACAGCTTCGGGATGTGCTAAATATTCTTGAAATTTATTTGCCTTATATCTGCTCACCATACAACACTTCTTACACTGAGATTAATGAATGGGGAAAAGCAGCACAGTAAGTTAGCCTTCCCATGATGAAATGGTTCAGCTGGCTTCTCTTCCAGCTTCTTATGATGGCTAGTCTTCATCACTGCAGTTGTAATGTAAACATTTTATCTCAGAATAGCAGTACAAGAGACGATAAGCTTCATACTGATCCTCATTAGTACACCGCCATAGTAATTCTTTTTCTAGATACATAAAGCAATGGCTGAAACTTTCTCAAATCCTCAAAAACTCAGAAGCCATTGCAGTGTTACTGTTAATGCACAGATGCATGGTAACTTCAGCCCAACGGTAGGACTCCTCAGCAGCTGAGCTGCAGGAAACTTTCTCGTACTGAGCTTATTACAGAAAGGCCCATAAAGTCAGTGAGCAGCAGCGTCTTCCTTCAGGACTTGATGTTATTGCCAACCTATAAATATTTGTATGACCTTTCTGACTAGAAATTGGTGATTTGTATCTCACTATGCAACTGTTATTACACAAAAAATTATACCTTCCTCCTCTTTATTATGTACATTATTCATAACAAGATTTATTAGATTTAGAAGTGACTGAAAAATTTCTTGAGAGACAAGACTATGAGTAAAGAAAAGGCTAGTTAGCATTTTAATAAAAGAGAGCATCTGTGTCAGTAGGAACTAAGGAGTGTCATAGTCTTAAAAATGTGAAAGGAAAACAAAACTATGAGATGATAGGGCCAAAAAAAAAAGTCTAAAAAACAATGAGAGAAAGCTCAAAGGGGTCTTTGACCCCTTAACTTCTGATGGGAGAAAGTACTGGAGACCACACTCTTCTGTCACATCACTCAGTCAGATTGGTCAGACAAAAACAGCTCTTCATATTGGAAATGGACAGAAGAGTAGGATTACAGTAATACAGTCTGTACGCAACAGTCACAACCTGCACGTCTGAGTCTTCCAGGGAAAATTCCAGTAGCTCATCTGACAGGTCAGGAATTAAGTTGGGTTGCTCTCGCTGGAAGATGAAAAGCTCCCCATCACTCTCACAGTCTGACTATCAACAACAAAAAAAGAGAAGTTAAATGAAAGACTGTAAATGTGACTTTAGCAGTTTTGTGGTGACAAATTCTATGTTGTCACCACTTGACTGAAGTTCAGAAGCCACAGTTTTCTCTTCAGCTACCCCTTCATTAGGCAGCCTGATAGCCCAACACTCAGCAAGCCAGGCTGTTTTACACGCACCTAACACTTGAGCAAACTACAGTAGTAAAAAAAAAAAAAAAAGACAAAAAAACAAAACAAAAACAAAACAAAACAAAAAAAACACATAAGATGTTGAATTGCCACACTTGGTTGGGCAGAATTTAAATAGCTTTGAAAAAAACCTCTTATCCAACATAAGATATGTGTTTGAGATCGTTAGGCACAGACAACAAAAAGAGAATAAGCAGCTTTTCAGAAGGCAGGACCCAGGTTTCCTGCTTGTCTCTGTTTATAAGTATGTATTTTCAATAGCTCGCACTTCAGAGAACTCTCTCTAGCATAATTAATTCTTCCTAACTTAGTGGAAACTCCAGTGTAACTTCTTTCCTCTTAACAAAATACGTTTCAGGACAATGGAAGTACTTCAGAGCATAACACGCTATTTGTCAGCACCTCTTCTCGATGTAGGAGCACAGCCCATTGAGGTACAGATCTCAGATGCATAAGTGTATCTTTCCACAGGAGGAAACCTCTGGGACAAAGGTGCAGCTCTGAATCCACAGGCTCAGCAAGCTACTGCTTTACAGTAAGCAGGAGAGGGATTATACAAGCAGATCTTTTGAATGCAAATTAAGGGCAGCATGTAAGTGCCAAACAGACTGCTGCAGTTCCTTCAGCAGGAAATTTGTTCCACATGTGAGAGAAACAAAGAATTTTGACGTTATTTAAGGTAAAAGAAAAAAAAGGATTCAACACAACTTAGAGTTATAAACTGTTACTTGGCACAAAAGTACAAAACTGTCACTTTGTCAGAACTTTTTTGTACGCTTATAGAACAAGAATGACTAGAAATCATCCCTGAGTGTTGGCCCTAAATCTATACTGCATAGATACATGTTGAAAAGTAATGGTTGCTTTAAGTAACTAAAAAAGAATGCAGGTAGAGAGGAACAGAGAAACAGCAATATAACATGTCCAATGTGTTACTGATAGAGCCAGTAGCAGAAAACAAGTCATGGAACCTATTCTTTATCCACTCGATCACTCTGCTTCTCATAACTGATTAATAACAGGCAATAAATTGCTCATGCAGGCATTTCTGGTTCCTCCACCACTCACAGGACTCCCTTTGTATCCTTAAGGGGTACAACAAGTTACAATAAAACATCTCCTGAAGAGTTCAAAAGCATTTTTTCATGGTTATGCATTTGAAAATTAACAAAATACTCTGATTTGGAAAAAAGGCTTCTAGTAAGCAAGACTTGAAACACACTATCACCTTGGAAAAGTCAATCACCTTGGAAAAGTCAATGCTAGAGCCAGCATCTTCAATTTATTTTCACCAGATTGTTGATGTCCTGTGAGCAGAGATCTTAAGCTGTCAACAGGCAGCCTGTCCCACACATTAAGACCCAGCAAGTAAAAGACATGTAACGGCGAAAAATACCACACCATTTCTATAAATTTCATGCTTTATATTGAAAGGTGAATGGCATTATCTTTCTTTGCAAATAGAATTGAAGAAGAGAAATCAACATGGTTTTGTGAGAACTACAGGCAGGAAAAAAGTAGAATCCAGGAATCAAATATCTGCCAAATGCTTTTTCAGTGAACCACAAAGACTTCAGGAATATGACTTTCCTGAGACTCTCAAGTATAGAAAACCATGCTAGCAGGCCTACTGTCTGACCAGCACATTACTAGACTGAATAGCACAATATTATCCAGAATAAAATCTTACCATTTGATTTTAAATCAGCTGTATGATTCTTTCATCGTGCATTTTTGACAGAACAAACTAAGAAAAAAAAGCGTGGTCATTCTGCAAGATGCCCACTACCCACCTCTTCCTAACCTGGCATTATTTAGCATCTGGAAAGATCAGTCTCACCTTCAAGTTCCAAAGAATACAGAGAGAAAAGATGGTCATTACACTCTGGCTATTAGAAGTAAAGCAAAAGGTTGCGGCTTAATATACACAGTAACAATACTCAGGATAAACAAGTACATAGAATGATAGAATCCATAGAATTGGAAGGGACCTCTGCAGGCCATCTAGTCCAACTCCCCTGCAGTGAACAGGGATTTTTTTTCTAAAAGCCAGTGAGAAAGATAGGCAGGTTGCAGTGCTTACTGTGGAAGTGTCAGAGTCCAGAGATGGGAGCTGATCTTTCACTGCAGCAAGTATATCTCCCCATCGAAACATGCTGTTACTCGCAATAGGAGCTGTAAGAGGCTCAGATGGATGCTCAGCATCCTCACTTTGCCCTTCTGAGGCCATTTAAACATGTGCCCTTCCACCAAATGAAAGTATACCTCAGGAGAGAAAAGAAAGGATAATGTCAGTACAGAGCAAGAACACAGTGTGTGCATTCACGGTCAGCATAACCCTCAGCTCCCAGGGTTGTCACCGCCAGCAATGAACATCAACATCAGCATTCTTGGAGTCGCTCCTTCACACATAGGGCTCATAGAGCTGAGAGCCTTCTGCACCACTCACCAAACACACACATAGCCAGGGCCTTGAAAAGGTCACTTTAGCTCTTTGTTTTTAAAGAGCTTACAGGGCTTCTAGCTGGACTGAATGTGATTCCTTAGGGAAGCCCATCCTCACGGCCTGCGCTGGCAGGGACGGCAGCCCACCCTCAGCTGCTCCTGATCAAGTAATAGGTAAAGCCATTTATGCTGTTTTTTTTTGTCACTGCATTTGTATCAAAGCAGTTGAGACCAGACAAGCTCTTGGATTTTGACCTCGATATTTTTAAGCTCTCCCCTCCCCTTTCCTTCCAGGTACAAAATCAATCAGGACAGGCCAGCAGGGAACTACTACTGTACCAACAAGTTAGGAAATTAATCCCTAAAAGCTTCACTTTTTAAATTTCGATGCCACGTTTGCGTGATTTCTGAGGAATCAACAGTGGGCGCACACCAGTACCGTTTCTAAGGAATGCTGGCCGGTGTGGGACCGTACACCGCTCAGCGGCGAGATAACCGCCAAGATGGCGACGAGCGTTGCGCACGCGCACTTCAGCCGGCGCCTGAGTTGCCATGGCAACGCGAGCAGCGCGGCTCGGCCCGCGGCCCTCACAGCGGCCCCGCATACGTTTCGGTACCGGCCCGCGGCCCTCACAGCGGCCCCGCATACGTTTCGGCACCGGCCCGCCGTCCTGACAGCGGGGTGAGATGAAGAGAAGCAGCTTATAAAAACGCACGGCGGCAGCACAGCCCCGCGCCCTCCACGGGCTGCTTTTCCCCTACCTCAGCCACCGCCGGGCACCGTAACGCCTACTGGAAGCGCCCGCCTTGTCGCGGCGCTCGAACCCCATTGGCTGCTCGACGGTCCGCCCCTTGCGAGCGGCATCATTTATTGGCCCTCTGCCGCAGTGGGCGGGCTTAGCTCCTCCGCCGCGGAGGCTCTTGGGACTTATAGTACCGAGGCGCGGTGGGGGCGGTACTTCCCGGCATTCTCTGCGTGCGCTTCCGGGAGCGGAGCCCACCGGGTGTGCAGGTGAGGGGGTGCGTCGCGTTGTGTCACCGCACAGGGCCCGCCCGCCCGCAGCAGTCTGCGTGACCACCCCCTACGCCGCCTGGAGCCTCGGTGGGTCCCGCAGCGGTGCGATCAGAGCGTTTCGCCCCGCCGTGCTGACCCGCGGCGGGTGTAGGCCCGGCCTGCCCTCCCGGGGCCCGAGGGGAAGAGCGGGACCGGGACCGGGGGGCTCTGGGGCGTGCGGGAGCGTTTCGCTGTGCGTGCGGGAGGGACTGGGGGAGAATGAGTTTAGCGGGCTCAGCGCAGCTCGGTGGTGCCTGGGAGCCTTAATGGGCGTTGTTGGACGTGTGCTTTGCTGGGTGCTCTTTGCCCCATCTCAAACATCTCTCGCTTACAATCGTGGAATATCCCCAGTTGGAAGAGCCCCATAAGGACCAACGAGTCCAACCCCTGGTGCTGCACAGGCCACCCAAAAATCAACCCATTAAAAGTGCCCTCACGGGGGAGAACCTTTTCCTCATGTCCCACTTGAACCTCCCCCGAGATTTTGATGTTGCTGTTCTACCTCTTTTCTCTAACGTTGCTTGTTTCTTTGTAGGGTTGTTCTTCCAAGGGAGGTGCTAAGGTGCTGTTTGCTGCAGTTTTCATAGCAGTTCTTGTAATTTCTTTCTTTCTTCCTGCATTCTGGTTTTCTCATCTGCACCCTGAAGGCAGGGCAGTGTGGTGTGGGCTGCCTACAGTGGAGTTCTGAAATTGATGGATAGATAGGCAACGATGTACTAAAAATAAGAACTCTGGCTCATGGGGCTGAGGAAGGCTTCTAATGAATGTCAAGTTAATTGCTTTGTCATAATTCAAGAACAGTCTGTAAATGTTGCAGAGGTGTTTATCTAGTGGAGCCAATGGGATGTGACATCTAGCTTATTCCTAATGATCAGATCTTTACTGGTAACCAATCCTGGTACTTCAGTGTTTACCTATGCAGGAATTTCTATGGTTTTTTTAGCCCAAATCTTCTGTGCTACCATTTATGCCTATTGCATCTTGACTTAGCCATCGTGGCCACAAGGAACGGGTTACATCTGACCTCTTTCTCTCTGCAGCAACCACTTATGTGCTTGGGAGTTCTTATCACATCTCCACACTTCTCTTCTTTAGATCAGACACCCTCAGTCAGTCTTTTTAGTCCTCAGGGCTCTGATCACTTCTGTTGTTCTCTGGGTTTGATTCAGCCGTTCTCTCAGGGACGTGCACAGCTGACATCATGCTTCAGGTTAGTGTAGGGTGAAACCTTTGCTTGTTTTAAGCTCTAAACTGTAGGTAATTAGAACAGAGTGGGGATGGTAGGAATTAATTTGAGTCTTTAATCTTCTGGAGTTGAGTATTAAGCATAGCTATTCTGTCATGTCAGATTGCTCTTTGACAGCTTGCCAAGGTTGTGTTTGTAACTTGCATCTGACATGAGGCAGATTCTGGATATTTTATGTTAACCATAAAAATCATTGATGTTTTGTGTTTACCTGTTTAGAAGGCGATCTGAAGAGAAAGCAGCGAGCTTCACTTTTATCTAAACGTGCATTTACAAACTGTCATGAAATTTACCTCTTCTTACTAGTTGTGAGCATGCCTTTCTCTCTTCTACCAGAAGTCTTAGGCAGTTGCAATGAGAAACAGTCCTACTTCTGCTTACAGTCCGCTTATGTTCCTTTATGCCTCTTTGTGTTTTGTTTTGGAGGTGTTCAAGATGTGCAGTCCATTGTCTTCAGGCCTGTATATTCCTGCACGAGGCTTATGCACTGCCAGCGTAATACATGGAAATCGCTGTCATTAGGTGAAACAGGTGCTCGTGCACATAGCTTGAGAAAGGATTTGTTTGTTATTAATACTTCCTCTTTAAGAAGAATGGATGGTTCTTCCATGGCCCTAACAAATTAAAGAAGGGGTTGAGGGGGAGAGGGAAGCAAGGTGTGAGAGGAAAAAATCAGATGGGAAGCGAAGAGGTGGGAGTTCAAGGACTGTTTATGGTGTCAGAAAAGGGGCTGGTGCTTGCAAGAGAGTCTCATGATTCTTCTCAAAAGTTTATTTGCTTTCTGATGTTACAGCTGAGGCGATCTGAAGAGCAACTGCTACTGAAAAGCTTATTATGCTGTCTCTCCTTTGTTATTAATTGATGCCAAATGTGGCATTTGTATGACCCCAAATGAATCAGTCTGAGGAGTTAAACTGGCAAGAAGTTATCAGGAAGAAAAAATGTCTTGGTTAGTTTAGCTGCCCTACATAGTACATGGTGGGATCCGGCAAACCCCAGAAGTGCTGCACAGGAGGCAGTGAGACTGCAGGGCTGAGAAAGCACTTCTCATTGGGTTGATGCAGATGTAGCCTGAAACCACAGCTGAAGACCTCAGATGATGAATGCAGTTGTGTCAAGAGCTTTTTATGAAGTGCCAAACAAGAAAACTCTCCTGTGAGTAGTTAAAATGATTAATAAACAATTGTTCCCCAAGGCTATGGATGGAAAATAAACGTTGCAGAGAGTCCTGAAATGGTGCTAGCTTTGTAATTAAGTTACTGTCTGCAGAATGTGGATGCACTCAGATAGTGATGAGGCAGGTGCACTGCTGCTCAGAGCTCTTCAGTTTCCTGGATTCACAGAGACAGCTCTGGGCTGCTGCTGAAGTGCTGAAACAATGAACAGCAGAAACAATATACTTACAATCTCGTGACATAATGAAGTGTGCACCCTGTTCAGGTGATGTTAACTGCTTCTGAGGGCAGTGGGCAGGTTGTTGTTGTTAATGACTAAATCTTAGTTTAGACAGGGGCATCCTGTGCTTCTAATCAGGTGTGTTTGGTGCTTCTCCTGACCCACAAATTCTTAATTCTTTCTGTGAATTTTGGAACATGCAGACCAGGAATTACATTCTTTTCTGCATCTCTAAGTGTGCCATTGGCACTTAGGTAGGAGTTTAATGGCTTCTCTTAGTGTAACTATCCAAAGCTGCCTTGGGCATATTCTGATCGCAAATGGAGGAGATAAAGCCGGTGCTTCTGAAGTCTTAAAATGTGATTTGAAAGATGTTTTTAGCATTTTTGGCTTTTCTTTTTTAGTGCATTCAAATTCCAGAGTCTACTGCTGTGAGGAAGAACTGCCACCAAAACTCCTTGACAAGCCTTAATTCTTCAGACTACATCAGGATAAGGAGGCAATTGAAGTAAAGGTAGGAATTTGAAACTCTGTGCCTTTGAGGTGACCTCACCTCCCAAGCTTGGGGCACCTTGGAGCTGCAGTGCTGAGAGGTGATGCAGGATTCTATGGAAGACAGAGATCAGCCATCTGAAAGTTCTGCTTTGCTTTGGTTCCTCAGGGCAGAATGTCAGAGCTGAGTGACGAAGCCAGCGAGTCAGAGCTGCTGAGCCGCAGTCTTTCCATGTGGCATGGGGTCGGTCAGATGCTGTGTCGGGAAGAGCTGGATGTTCCCCTGGACTTGCACACAGCCTCTTCCATCGGCCAGTATGAAGTGGTGCAGGAATGCATTCAGCGGTAAGGAGGGGGTTGGAGAGGGCACAGCTCAGCTGTTCTCGGTGACTTATGGTTTTTCTCTGCTCTACAGCTCTGTCTAACACTGCAACAGGGGCACCCCATGAAACTCTGCATGTGTTCTTAGGCACAGAGTTGTGGAGGGCCAAGGCTGCTGATTTAAAAACTCTCAGTGTTTTTTGGAAGCTTCCAGAGCTGGCAGGAATTCCCATGCAGGCTTCAGCACTGGATTATACATTTATTTTTAAGCCTTCTTTCAATACAGCGGTGGTAGCAGGGACTACAGGCACCTACTGCAAGCTCCAGGCCAGTAATTCAGCTGATTTTTTTTATTTTTTTTTTTAGCGGAGATGTGGACTTAAATAAGAAAAACTGTGGTGGCTGGACTCCACTGATGTATGCTTCCTACATTGGCCATGACACCATTGTGCACCTGCTGCTGGAGGCAGGAGTGAATGTGAACATCCCAACACCAGAAGGGCAGACACCACTCATGTTAGCCTCAAGCTGTGGAAATGAAAGCGTTGCTTACTTCCTTCTCCAGGTGTGTATTCTGTAAGAAAGAGGTAAAGCCATGCTACATGATTTAAATGCACAGAGTAGGTTTTGTTCAGCTGCAACCAATGTGTCATTTGTTCTGTTGAGTCCAGCATCCTGACAGGGATTTAAACTCTCTTGGTATCACAGCACAGAGGGGCAGTTACTAAGAGACCCAGCAGAGGGGATGCAGTAAAGAACATTCTCTGTTCTCTTGAAGCAAGGCGCAGAGCTGGAGATGAAAGATATTCATGGTTGGACTGCCTTATTTCACTGTACCAGTGCTGGACATCAGCAGATGGTCAAGTTCTTACTCGACAATGGGGCGAACGCCAACTGCAAGTAAGGAGGAATCTATCACTTTAATTTCTGCCAAGATAAATTTGAGTTATTGCTGGCTTAATTAAAGGATAAACTGAAAGAAACCATGCACAACACCTTCTGAACTCAAGTTCAGTTTCTCATTTTTGAAGTGTGCAGCGGATTCCTGTGAATGAGATCTGCCTGTACACTTATGCACATTAAATTGCCTAAGAACAGCAAGAGGTTCTTGCTTTGCTAGGTCCTGGGACTTTGTCACTGAGAGGTAGGAGTGCTGCTGGAGGAATAGCCTGTTGCTGTACAGAATAACGTTTGCTGTATTTATTAAGAGAGACCAGGATGCAGTACAACAGCCAACATATCATACAGTTTATGACCAGATAAAGGTAGAGGCTGAGGGTAGCCAATTATGGTATGTCAATGAATGCAGCGTGTTTTATCTTTGATTATTCTAGTCTTTGTGTGTGTTTTCCTTCTCTAGGGAGCCTGTGTATGGATATACTCCTCTAATGGAAGCAGCTGCTTCTGGTCATGAGATAATTGTTCAGTACCTTCTCAATCATGTGAGTGTCTGGACAAGTCTCTATAAATCTGTGTTCCTCTTCCTGAGAGAGGAAGAAGCACAAGACTAATACTAGTCCTCTCAGTGTTATGTTTGATCTCTGCCAGTCACCTCTGATCTGAAGTCTCAGATTTCCAGAATTATTCTGAAAGTATCTGTTTTCTGAAGGCTAGTACTCAGGTTGTACAGTGCTTGCCTTGCAGAAGCAGGAGAAAGGCTTGTCTGATGTGACTGAGTAATGACTGAGTTAGGAAACAGCTAGTTCAGTTATCTCTGTGCTGTGTTTGCAGGCTTGTGTGCTTGGGCTGGTGGGCATCTTGTCTCTGCCCTGAATCTTATTGGCATTCGCATGTCTTAATGTCAAACAGTTAGGTTTTTAATATCCCATTTAATTGGTTTAGCTTACTTCCAGAAGGAGGCAGCAATGCAAAGCATTCAGATCAAACCAGCTAGTTCCCACTAGCAATGCACAAGAGCTGCATATGTGGTCTACTTGGCATTTGGGGGTTGTTAAGACCATATAATAGAAAGGCGATGAAGGTATTTATTAGTGGAGCTTGAGCTATCAGAGGTGAGGCTGTATTCCTGATGGGCTTGAGAAACTAAGATAATTTGTCTGTCTTGAATATCTTTTTAAATAGTACACACCTGCTATGAGCATTTCAAATGCCTGTTTTCCAATAGGGGGTGAAAGCAGATGTCAGAGATAACACTGGAGCCACAGCACGGACACTGGCTATGAAGTATGGACATACCAAGATTGTGGGGTTGATAGACCTGCATGCAGCCCCAGTACCCAAGGTCTTCTGCAGGGGTCCAGGTAACAGGTTTTAGTTTGTTTGTCTTAAGATAGAACCTGAAGATAGGTGCTTGATAAGTGAGGCATTATGTATGCGGGGCTAAAATTAGCTGCTCCATCCTGGAAGAATTTCCAGTATTTGTGAGATTGTAAGAGGCAGAGATCCAACACTCTTTTTTGTTATGGTTTACTGGCCCCTTTTTGACCTGGTTAAACTCTCACCCTCTCTTTAACGTTTTCTCTTTCTGTTGCTCTTATAGGATCAGTAGCAAGTAGGTACGTGAATTACCATGCTGCTAACAATCTCTGTTTGGACTACAGGAAAGTACGAAGAGCTGAGTTCCTCAGATGAATCATGTTCTGCTCCCCAGAGACAGAGACCTGTTCGTAGGACCAAGGGTCCCAGCATCCATGATGGGCCCCAGGCTTTGGCTAAGATAACAGCCGTTGGAATTGGGGGAAAGAAGCAGTCTCGCTATGGTAAGAATAGTTAGAAGCCTAACTGAGTCATTTGTGATTTCTGAAGTGCTTTACGGCCATCTCTGTGCCAGCAATATCTTTGTTTTCATTTGGATTTTTCATGCGTGGCTTATACAGGAACAAAAACAGTTAACTCCTTCATACAAGGATGCAACAACAAAACAAGACCTGCTGAATGCACTTGTCAGAGCTGGATATTGATGAATGGTGCACTATCTGCAGAGGAAACACTGCTCTTACCTCAATTACTGTTCCCTCTGACTCTTGAAAAGTCCAGCTTCTCTTTTGTGGTTGGCTCAAAGGCTCAAGAGCCCTTCTCAGGCTGATGACCACAGGAAGTGGTCACATGAGCCAGGAAATCATTGATAATGAAAGTGAACTTGCTGCTCCCAGACCTCTCAGTTTTGTCTTCCTTGATGCTTGAAATATTATTTAAAAAAAATGAAATAGAGGTTTAAGAGCGTATTCAAAGCTTAGTTCATTCTCTTAACACAAATACAGTCATTGTCCATGGTGTGGTAGGTATCAAAGCAATAGCTTTTGAAAGAAGCTACTGTTAGTTTTTGAAAGGATGCTACTGGTGTGTTAACACAGATGCAGAGAGGTTTGCTTTACAGGGCATCCTTAGCTGGGGTGAGGCATAATTGGCATCTTGCTTTCTTAAGCATGTGGTTTTTCCACTTTGGTAGTGGGGGTGTGAGGAGAGGAAATGCTGAAAGCTGCTCCATAATTAAGGTGCATTTCTGCTTTTAGACTGTTTCCTCTGACTTTTCATCAGTGCTGCCATGTAAATAAAGTACAGCTGATTTGATGTGGGGAATTCTGTAGATGTATATGTAGGAGAACTGCTAGATCATGAGGAACTGGTGATGGAGCACCTGGTGAAGGGGTGTAACTGGCCTAGGGAGCACAGGCAAATTGTTTGCATGTGTATTTCACATGCCACCAGAAGGGGTGGACCCGGGGTGGGGTGGAGCCCCCCTGGGCTCCTATAAGGGCCAGCCACTGAAAGGAGAGCATCTCTTGGACCTCGACTGCTTCTTTAGAAGGAGTGCTGTATAGTCAGAGAGCCCCTTCCCTAGTTGGGTGACTTCCTCTTCTTTCTGTATATGACTACTGGCAGATACTTTGCGTGGTATTGCCGAAAACCTGTCAGCAGTAATTTTGCTTCTTCATGAGCAGAACAGTATGCATTTTCCAATTTTTGTATGCTTTTTGAGAATGGCTTCTGCTAGTTGAAACAACAGACCTCTGATTATTTTCAAATCCCTGAGTGCTCTTTCTGCTGGAACTTCCGTGGTAACTTGCATTACTCTGTTCTCCCCTCTTCTTGCACACAGAGCAAGTCATGCCTCAAGGTTATGTTACCTTCAATGATGATGGCAGCTGTGAAGCAGATGATATCCGGAACCGGGATGTTACCTCTCCAATTAATGAGCAAGATGTGGAGAGCAGCAGCAGCAGGGGTAAGTCACCATCTTGGAAAAAGAACCTGACTTGCAGTGCTCAGCTGACTGGTGGGACCAGCCCCTTGGCTTCCAAGTTTGCTTCCCAATCTCCTTAGACTGCTGGGCAGAGGTGGTCACTGGATCTTCACCTCTGACCTGAATCTGTAGCATCACACAACTGTATCAGTGGCCAGAAACTGCTTGTGTTTGAGACTCTGAGCAGAGAGTGAGATGCCACAGTGTGAGGATGGGGAGGAAAAAGAGTGAGGTTCTGAATGCTGCCTTCACCTTTGTCTTCAGTAGTAAGCCCTCAGAAATTCCAGAACCTTGAGTCTGGAGCAGGGGAAGGTCTGGAGCAAGCAAAACTTTCCCTTGGTGAAAGAGGATCAGAGTCCAGCAAAAAACAACTAAGGTGTTCAAGATTGGAAGTATCTCCCTCACAAGGAAAGGCTCAAGTGAGTCAAGATGGTTTGGTGTAAAGAAGAGAACTCTCTGTGGGGATATCAATATGTACAAATAGCTGAATGGAGGATGTAAAGATGAAGCCAGGCACTTCTCATTCCTGCCCAATGATGGGACAAGGGGTGATAAGCACAAGGTGAAATAAAGGAGTTTCCCTCTGAATGTAAGAAAATGTTTTCTTGCTGTGTGGGTGTCTGAGGCTGGAGCAGGGTGCCCAGAGAAGTTATGGAGACTCTGTCCTTGGATATGCTCCTGTACATGGTTCTAGGTGATCAGCTTTGGGGTGACTTTGGACAGCGCAGCCTCAGGAGGTCCCTTCCAAACTCAACCATTTTCTGATCCTCTAGAACAACACAATGAAGGGTTTTATGGGCAGTTCCTAAATTAGTTGAGGATAACATGGAGCTGCGTTGGCTCTGTGCTCAAGGAAAGACCCTTCCTGGATTTCAGTAATGGCAGTGTGGGCTTAATGGTAATGAACCACTTTTCCACTTGGTCATCAAGAGACTCTTAGAAAAACCCACACCTGGCCTTCCTGCTCTCTGAGGTGCTTCGGCTGACTTTAATGCTTGAGATCAGACTTGTGACATTTCTGTCTCAGAATCATTTTGTATCATGAGTATTGCATGAGAAGGGAAAACCCAGAACAAAACTTCTGTTATGCCTCCCAGCAGATCTCACTGGTTGTTGTATGGCAAAAACAGCCCTGAATGTAACGAAGTACAACCTCAAGGTTTTTTTCCCCCCCCGTTCCTTTCCAGAGGATAATGTTTTCTTCACCAACAACCTAGCAGCCATCAGGAGCAGCAGCAGCAGTAGTGAGTGCCTGACCAAAGCCCTGGGGGTCAGCAGTGAAGGCTCCTTGGAAAGCAATGAGGTGAGAGTGTAATTTTCCTTTGTCTGCCTTCGGCTTGGCCTGTGTTGTCACCCTTCCACAGCCTGCTACCTCCACAGAAGGCTGTAGTACTAGGCTGAGGATGGCTAGTGTACAGGAACAAGAAAACAAGCTTCATACTTAAAAGATTATGGATTGGCTTCTTTGGTCTCTGGCTAGTAGCCAGCTGTCAGAGCATTTGCTCTAGAGTAGGTTGTTGATGGTGGGTCAGTATTTTTCTAATCTCTCTTGCTTCTGAACACCTTCTTGAGTGCCGTCTGGCTAGCAGTCTGTAAAGGCCTCTCTTGCTAGAGGTGTGTCAGTCCTTTAGCTTGGTGAGGTATCAGGTGGCTCTGTAAGATCTAGAGAAGCACAGCAGTACTATGTCAGTTCTAAAGTATAAAAAGGGGAAGTGGTGGCAGTTGTTCTGTGGTTCAAGTCGCAGCACCTTCTTTAAAGTCAGCTCTGGGCTGATGTACAGAAGAGTTAGAAATAAATGCTTTGTCTCTTGTGGTGCTTCTTGCCGATGGAAGCTCAGTGCATTGTGCTGGTTCAGGGAGGATTCCCTGCTACTCTTTGCAGCAGCCATGCTACTACATAGGCTGGGATTGTAAGAGCCTGTCACCGTTACAGAGGGTCATACTGTAACAAGCTGCCATCTTGATGATTTGACTCAACCCTTTCTTGTGATGTCTTTCTTTAGCCTTTATTGCTTGCGTTTGTAGACCACTACCTGGATTTAGAGCTTTGCACTTGGAGCCTGCACTTGTTAGATGTAGTGATCCTGGCATCTCTGTGTGACTGTCCTTCACCTTATGTTTCCTGTTGTTTCTTTTTCAGGATTCTGACCATGCAGGCAGTCCTCCTAGTAGGAAACAAGCCAAAAGCTTTAAGGTCAAGAACCGCTACAGCAACAGTGATAGTCAGTGGACCCACTGCGCAGGGAAGGCTGGAGCCTCTAGTCAGCACCTCATCTTTCCTGAGCCCCCTGCCTATACAGGACCACAGGTAACGAAGGACAGAAAGCTATCTCTGAAGTAATGCAGTTCACATCACTGTGTCAGGCTTGGGGGGTTTCTTTGAGGTTGTCCAAGATGCTTTCCTGGCCTTCTCAGGTAAAAGGGAAGCTGACACCAAAATGTTTTTGATGCCAAACCACTGCCCAAGTATAAACGCTTTTGAAAGAGTGATTTCTGGTGTGAAAAACTGCCTGTTTAGGTGTTACTGTCGCTTGGAGAAGTATTGCAGATCCTTTGGGGCTGAGATGGGGCCTAGGGCAAATGCTGATTCATCTGTCTTCTCTGCACTTGTTATGATGTCATATGATGGCTGCAGTGTGCAGGCAGCCCTCTTGTGTTCTGTGATTATAGAGAAGGGCAGTTAACGAGGGAAAGTCACGACTGTTGCTCGAACCCAGGAAGACTTAACAGCAAGATGAGGAAGATGATGTTGCTAATGAAGGGGAGCAGTTAAGTTTTTGTTTGTGGTGGTATAAATTCTTCTGTATGTGCTGCAGGACCTTGCCACATTCCTTGAGCAAATTGGGTGCCTGAAGTACCTGCAGGTGTTTGAGGAGCAAGATGTTGACCTCCGCATCTTCCTGACCCTCACGGAGAGCGATCTGAAGGAAATAGGCATCACGTGAGTGTCTGTAGGGTAGTTCTTATCTTTCCCCCTGAAACCATGCATGCAGGGTGGTCAAGAAAGCTTAGCTGGTGAGTGTTTCTCTACTTAAGCAGCCTCCCACACTACTGTGATATCCCTTAGTTCTTAGCTGCAGCAAGTTTCTGTTGTTAGAGGTGCCTTGAAGGAAGCAGGAGGTTTCAGAGGGCCTCCTGGGCACAGGTGGTACACAGTGTTTGCCCCCTGAGTTTGCCATTCTCCCACTAGCCTATTTGGACCCAAGAGGAAGATGACTTCGGCTATTGCCCGGTGGCACAGCAATGCTCGGCCGCCCAGTGATGCCCTGGAGCTGGCCTACGCAGATCGACTGGAGGCTGAGATGCAGGAGCTGGCCATCCAGCTGCACAAGGTAAGAAGCCTGCTGTGAGGTGTTCAATGGCTTGGTATGCTCTAGTGAGCGTTCAGCAACATATTTCTGTCTTCTGCCTCTAATGGACTGGGGGGAAGGAACAAATATAACTGAGCTACATAACATCTGTTGTGTCCACTGTACATAACCACGCATAAGAGCGGATTATTCACTCCTTTTGTCGCTGTTTCATGCTTGTATAGTTTTTACATCTGTTTCTCATCTGCTTGAGAACTAAGTGGAGAGAAAGGGGTGGGAAGGTGAGTGGCATTGAATACTTTTATTTTTTGGTAGTATTGCTTTATGTGAAGTTGGGCAGCCATTAGCAGACAGGCTTCTATTGACATAGAAAATTGGATCAACTAAATGTCTTTGGAAAGAGAAAGCAAGGGGGAATTGTAACTTTGTGTTGGTCTTTGTACAGACAGAATCTGTAGTGTATGAACAGTAGGCAGCTTCTTTTCTATTGGTTTTGACATGCTTCCTACAGGGACCCTCTCCAATAAAAACAGATGTCATAGCAGGTGTGTTTGATAGTGATGTACAGTACTTGCAGCCTAGTCATCTGCTCCTTTCTGCCCTGCTGTAGAGGTGTGAAGAGGTGGAGGTGATGAAGGGCCAGGTATGCCAGGAGCAGAAGCTGCGTGCAGTGGCAGAAAGCTGTCTGATGGAGAGAGATGAGACCTGGAATGCCGTCCAGTGCCAGCTCCGAGAGGCTCAGACCGTCACCAAGGATGCTGGGGTCTTGCTGGACCAGATCAAGTAAGTTGCTCCAAGAAAATGGTACTGAAGCTAATAAGGAAATGGGGATTTGGGCAATGCAAAGATCAGACATATTGGCATTCTTAGAAGTAATTGCTAGGGTGAGGCAGGAGAGCTCACTAGGAATCTGAACCCTTTCTAGATCCTCTTCCGCTTCCTCTAGTGGGAAGTCACAGCCATGTGAATAGATATCTATCAAGCCTTAAGTGCATGAATTATGAATGTTCTGGCCTTTCAGAGATGCTGAGTGCTCCTGTACCAACTCAAAGGTGAAGGTACTCAGCTCCTTTGGAACCAAAAGCTTAAGTGGTTTATTTGTGCTTGCATGAAACCTAGTTACCGGGTTGTAGCTTGGTGATTGCATGAATGCAGGAAAGAGTTTCTAACTTCCAAATAGTTATCAGAGGGCTTTCAGTGTCCTACCTCTGAGGCCTTACAGAAAAGCCTGCCCTGTTCATGCCCACTGCCTTTGGGTTCCATCTTCCCTTCCCTCTTACTAGATCCTGTGCTGCCTTTGTGGTGCTTTTCTCCCTGACCCAAGCTGAACTCCTGGTCTGTCATGGGCCCTGGTCTGTTGGCTGATAGGACTGACATCATTAAGATGACATTGGTCCTACTTCTATAGTTCTTAGCCCAACAGGGCAGCGTGGTCAGCCAGGGACTGGGTTTGGTTTCCAAAGGACAGCAGAGTGATGTCCCTGGAGCACTCTTCCCACTGAGGAGCTGAGGCTGCACTGTTTGAACTGGTGATGTGATGTCAGTCAAAACTTTACACGTGCTCCCAATGCCTGCCCTGAGGTAGCTTCATTTGCCCATTAGGAACATTGAATTGGGCTTGATTCTCATAAACCAGATGCAGCCCCTGGCTTAGGCTTCCTCTGCTCACTCCGCCCCCTCCTTCTCTTCTCCCCCCGCAGCTCCTCTGTGGACAGGGGCAGAGATTGCTGTGGAGATGGGGCACAGTGGAGAGCGCCCTGAGCTTTGTCTGGGGCACGTCTTCCTCTTCCTGGGAAGGAACAAGGAGCAGTTTGTAACCCAGGGCGTTAGATGTGGTCCCTCGGCATCCCAAGCAGGTACTTGCAGGATGTAGGAGGGCACAGACCAGCATGCTGTTCCAGAAAGCACCCTGTGCACTCCTGACAGACTTTGTTGATCTTGTTTGGCAGATCCTGTCAAGCAGAGCTGTCCTCCCGGCTAACACAAGAGCAGGCAGCTGGCAGAGTGCTGGACACCAAGGGGCAGCTGGGAACTGGTGAGAGCCAAGTGTTGTGTCTGGGAATGGAAGAACTTGTAAACTGAAGAAATGGGTACAGGGTGGGTAGACAGGTGCAGGGGGTGAGCGTGCAGTGGGAGACCCTGGTACAGGCTGCACGCTTGTCTTTCATTGCTGAGTGAGACACTAAACGTAGTATGGAAACAGATGAACAGTTAAGCAGCTACGCTTAAACATAAAGCACTTGCTTGGGGAAAACATCTAAAGCATCTAAGACTTTCACTGCAGCAGAATTTCCCTGAAGCTCTGGGGTCTGGCATGTGTTTCTGGCTAAAACTGCAGAGCTGTAGCATGGGTACTCAGAGTCCTGCTTCTTGGGCCTGTAGCTTCCCCTTGCTACTCTGCAATGTGAGCCTCTCAGGTGTGTTACTGCTCTGTGCACTAGAGCAGGGTCTGAATCCCCTGGTTGTTGGCTCCCTGACTGAGTCTGGGGGATTGTGCTGCTCACGTACTGAGGCAAACTGCTGTATGTGCCTGGACAGGGCTGGCCCAGCAACTCCTTACCACAGGGAGCTAGAGAACAGTCATACTGCCCTAGATGATGTGTCCTTCACTGCTTGGGTGGTAAAAGTGAGATGATGATGATGATTTCAGTCCACTGCAGTTAATCTCTGGTATCTTTCCTTGTGATCTAACCAGTACTTCAGGGGGGAGAAAAAAAATCATAAATAGTAGAGCTGCCTGAAAAAAAACCTCAATTTGTCACAAGCAGTTGCATCTCTCTTCACCTGTGACTCAGAACACATAACTGAAACAACTTTGGTGTAGACACTTCACAGCAGCACCAAACCCTTGTCTGTTGCAGGGAGCATGCATACTGACAACAGTGCGGTTTCTTTCTTGCAGCACAGGAAGGATGGCCGCTGTCCTTGAAGTCTCTGAGCTTGCCTGAGCTGTCAGCTGTCCTCGAGAGATGTGTGGGAGAAATGGGTAAGGATGGGGCAGACTGCTCACATGGAGTGACTGCTGGAGGAGGGAGGTGTGGCAGGGCAGGGTTTTGATTATTTTGTAGAGGTGTGGGCTGAGGGGACCTGGTAACCCCATCTCATCCAGGGAAGTCTCCCAGCTATAAAGCCGTCACTGGCATTTTCTTGCTCTTAATTCTCTCTGCAGATGTTGGGCTCTGCCTCATCCTCTGCTGACAGGTCTGGTCTGGGAGAAGGTTGTCCATAACCCATGTGTCTCCTGCTGATCACTAATTGGAGCTGCCTGTGCAGGGGTTCTGAAAATCTGTGTCCTGAAGACAGGAGCTTGTCCCAGCATCAGGCACATTCTTGTTTCAGGGCCCTGAATGCTGCAAGGGAGAAGGCAGGATAGCAGTAGCTGAGTGCAGTCTGCGGCTTGTTCTTGACCACTTGCAGGCTCGTTGCTTGTAATGACTTTTTTCCTTTTGGTTTGCCTTCAGGAAAGGCTCTGCAGATGGTAACTCAAAACCTCCAAAGGCTCCAGGCCCCAGGGCAGGGTGC
This sequence comes from Numida meleagris, assembly GCF_002078875.1. Lineage (NCBI taxonomy): Eukaryota > Metazoa > Chordata > Aves > Galliformes > Numididae > Numida > Numida meleagris. The sequence continues at coordinate 13,310,524 of NC_034421.1, read as the reverse complement.
GCAGAGCTGGCTAGAGCCATAACAAAGCAGGATGGTGAGTAGGAGCTGATGACAGCCACAGAGGGCTGTGGGATTGAGGGGAGGTTGTTCCTTGCAGCAAGTAACAGCTGTCTGCTGCTTGTGCCCTGTGCTTGTCATAGCCTTTGACTAGGATTTTCGTTTGGAAAATCCATTGTCTCTGTGCTCTGCTGAAAGGGTAACTGTCCTGTTTTTCCTGGTGCCTGCAGGAATACTGACGTCGGGTGACTGTTCCACCCGGAATCTGAGCGTGTCTGGGAGAATGAGCACAAGGACTGTGCTGGCAGCACTGCAGCTCTGCGGAGAGTGTCCCGACGGCTGGCAGATGTGTGGACAAAGGTCTCTGCCATCAGAACATGCCTGGGAGAACGAGGGATGGCAGAGGACAAGGACACAGCAGCTCTCTGGGCCTGACTCCTGTCTAGGTTCCTAGGACTGTGCTGTTTGTACCAGAAGTTCAGGTTAAGAGGAAAAGTGCTGAGCCCAAAGGATTTATCTGCCTTAAACTTCCTGCAGCCTGTGCTGTTCAGGGCTGCGTGGTGTTAGGAAGCGGACAGCTACCCACAGCCATTAACTAATTATCCATTTCCACATCCTATCCTCCCCAAGGCCTCCAACACATGAGTGGTGGTTGCTGAGGAGCTGACACAGAAAATGTGTCTGAGGCAATAAGGAGAGCAGGCTTGTTGTGAGACGAGTAAAGTGAGCAGAGTTGGTAATGTCTGAGAAACTCCAGCAGCCCAAGTCTAGCTGGAACACCTTCCCTGCTGTTGTCTCAGATCTGTGCTTCAAAACTGCACCCTTCAGCTAGCCTGCCTTAATTCAGTTCGGATTCTTGCCCCCCTCGGGTCATTTTGATCATGTTCTTTATTCCCAAAGAACTTTTTTTTTGTGGTAAATGCTTTGTGGCAAGCATTTAGAAGCAGCAGACTCCAGGTGCCAGGTCTGCTGGTGCCAAGATCCTAGCACTACCAGTGGTTGCGAAGCAGATGTGTCCCTGGAAGGACATGAAAGAGAAGGAAAAACTCAAGGCTGTTTGGTCTGCTTTGCCTCTGGCAAGCAGCAGAATGCCAAGGCAGGCAGAACAAGAACTGAGAGAGAGAACTGCTGAGATGGATAGAAGAAATGCCATCCCAAATGTAGCTGTACTGCAGTGCTTCAGCCCTCAGCTGCTGCCTTAGTTTCCAGGTTTCAGTGTTGGAAAAGAGGCCTGCCAAGGCTTTCTGGTGTTGGCAGCTGTTGGTGTTGGTGGTGTGCTTTCAAAGGGCAAACAAAAGGTGCAGGGGAAGGGCTGCCTCCCAGGGGGCAATGCTTGATCTCTGGGAGCTGGGCAAGGAGTCATGGAATTGAAGGAGTTGGAAGGGACCTCCAGAGATCACTGAGCCCACAAGGGCACTGGTGCCTGCTCCATGGATGTAAAATGGCTTCCAGAACTGCGCAGTGAGCCTGTTCCTGTGTCCTGCTGAGTCCTGGGGGAGAGACACCTGTGGTCTGACTGCTGGCCTTGATGAATCTGGAGAAGTCTCCATCTCTGAGAAGAAGAAACTGCGTGCTCTTTTGGTACATCTGATTAAGGGCCAGAAAGAAATAAAGTACAAAAATCCCTCCCAGCTCCATCCTTTGAGCTAGTTGCTCTTTATCAGCTGCCTGCAGCTCTTCAGACAAGCTGGAACCCAGTCCCCCAGAGGAGGACCTGCACTGCTGCAGCTTGTAGGTGCGTGGCAGCGTGCTCAGCTGGGCTGTGTTGCTTCCTGCTCATGTTTAACTCTTGTCCTTCATTCCCTGTTACAGAGTAGGGGTAGGCCAGAGGCTCAGATAATGGGAAAGAAGAAGGGAGTCCTACGCAATGGGTTCTGCAGGAGCCCAGGTGCCCCAAGGGCATCACCAGGGGAGGGGTTTTATAGAGTAGTGTTCCATGAAGGACAGTAATTCAGTGCTGGAAGGGCGGCTGTGCAAGCAGCAGGGCCTCTGGTGCTACCCAAAGTCCAGCTGTCCGTATTAAGTAACATTTGTTACTCAGCTAAAACAATAAAAGCCGAAAACCTGTTTGTGGTGCTTCCTGTGTGGGCTTCTCACGAGGGAGCTGGAGTTGTGGCACTAGGAGTAACCTGATTCATTTACTTCAGGAATACACAGTGCTTCCAGCTCTCTCCCCCAGGGGCTGCATGCTGCCAGGTTCTGGGGCTGCTTTAGCAGTGGTTTCCCAGTCCCTGCCTGGCTCATCTCAGAGGTGATGCCCTCCCAGCACCGGGGGAAGATGGGGTGAGAACTGCCAGGGTCAGGCAGTTGTGGATCAAGTGTGCGTAGGTAACGAGCATGAGCTTTTCCTTCCTAGCTGGGGCTGCTGCTCTTACATGCACTGTGTCCTGGCTGTGTGACAAGGAGGGCTGTCTGCAGGAGCTCAGAGATGTGTCCAGGCCTTGTCGAGCTGTGTGCTGGGGTTTTCTGCTCAAGATGAGGTGCTGCCTTGTGCCCAGCTCTGGCGCCGGCCTCTGGTGAACTGTGTCGGTGTGACCGTGTGCCCATAGCCTCAGCCAAGCTCTGATCTCCTGCTACGAATGGGGCTGGGAGGATACACGTTGGCAGCTGTTAGAGAAAGTTTTAATTAGAGCAGCATAAATGAGACCTCTGATTGGAACTGAAGCTTTGTGTTTCACCACGAAGCTGCCTGGGGCTGTGGACGGGGGCAATGGAGCAACAGAAGTGCACTCTTGGATTCCTGGGCTCTTGCAGTGCCTCCATCCTGGCACACCCTGCTGTTCTCCTCCCAAGGCAGCTCGGCATCAGCTCCCATAGGAGCATCCGGGCACAAACTGCTGCAGGAGTGACAAAGGGCAAAGAAGCCAGACAGCAATCCAGCGCCTGGCCACGAGAAGCTCCCTCACCAACCAGTGCTGGAGGCAGCTCTTTGGGTTATTTATCACCATGCTGGTTTGTTTTGCTGCTTCCCTCCTTGTGTAACCTGTAACGTAACCCTAGGGAGAGGAACACAGTGCTATCGTGAGCACGGGTACCGAGTGCCCCTGTGCTCCATCCCTGTTTATTGCCCTGGAGCCGGGAGTGTGTATACATAAATGCAGCTGCCTGTGTAAGGGCCCCCACTTGCTCTTATCTCAGTGCCCGAGAGCCCTTCCCCTCCTTCAGAGCATACACGTGGCATGCTCTGCTCGCTGAAAAATAAACGTTTATTTACATCTGAAAAGAGTCAGTGTGCAAAGTGGTCTCCCGGGGGGGGGGGGGTTACATCTGTCCGGCAAACCTCCAGCTCCGCCACAGAGCCCGGAGCAGCCTCCTCCACCCAGAGGAGCTCGGACATAAGGCAGGGGCTGGGTGGGCGAGAACAGCCTTTATCCACCTGCATGGAGTGGAGGGTGAGAGCTGCCTCCTCCCTGCTGCTGGAGCGGCCTTTTCCGCCAGGCCAAGCACCGCGCGATGGGAACCGCAGCCTGGGCTGCACGGCTGCTCTGCTACTGAAGGAAACAGCGAGGAGCTGGGGGGGCAGGGGGGGCACCTGCTGCTGTGCTCGGTTATCGGGGCACCACGGCCAGAGCTGGGGGGGGGGGCTCCTACTGCAGCAAAGCAGCTGCAGGTGGGACGCTGAGCGGCGTCAGGGCACGGGGCAGTGCTGGGGAGGGGAGCCGGCAGCTGGAGGGGAGCAAAGAGGGCGGGGGGGTTGCTCCGTGCAGCGCGCTGGGGCGAAGGCGGCGAGCAGCTGCTGCAGCACCTCGATGCACGACGCCTCGCAGAGCTCTCGCGATGGTGGCAAGATGGCCCCGGGGTAGGAAAGGAGAGCAGGAGCGCAGCGATGCCGGCGCGGTGCTGGCACAGCTCAGGATGGGACGGCTGGGCTCCTGCCCAGGTGCCGGCAGAGGTAGGTGCCAGCTCACAGCTGGGGCTGGGGGCAGCGGGCGGTGGGCCCGGCCCCTCGCTGCTCTGCACACGCGTGTGGGGCTGGCGGTGGCTGCTCCCCCACTGTGGGCGTTGGGGTCAGAGCCTCCAGCACCCGGAGCAGAGCCCTGCGGTGCCGCTCTCACCGCGTGCAGCAGAGCGCGGGGTGGTCGAGCTTCCACAGCTGCCACTTCTTCTTCATCTCCGACTTCACCTGGGGCAAGACACCGACAGCTTTTCCATGGCAGTGCCCTCCCCAGCACGAGCAGAGCGCCCACCCCAATGAGCCAAGGTTAAAGCTACTCCATGCCGCAGCCCCGGCCCGAAACCAGTGCCACGTGCCTCCTCCCAGCAGTGCCACGTACCTCCTTGTTGGCGAAGCAGTACAGCACGGCCACCAGGAAACCCTGCAGACAGAGCACGGCCGTGAGTCCCCCGGGCTGGGGGCTTTGTGTCACCGCAGCCTTCAGTACCATCCCAGAGAGTGTCCCCAGTGCAGGCATGCCAACTGCCCACACGGGTTGGGGCAGAGGGGGCTGTCCTTGTCCCCAGGTTGGGCCATCATAGGGGCAGAGCGCAGGGAGAGAGGCCCCTAATTCTCACCCTATGGGCCGGGACGGGGACGGGTCGTGCCCCCTCCTCACCTGGAAGGAGTTGAGGAAGAGCGTGAAGAAGACCTTGATGTAGCGCAGGATGCCCGTGGTTTGCTCATCGGTGGCGAAGATGAAGACGACTTCGTGGATCCCGAAGAGGGGGATGAGCGTCAGCGTGGCTTTGGCCAGCCTGACAGAGGGCAAGGGCACGTGGCACGGCCGCCAGCAGGGAGCAGCCCTTGCTGAAGCTCGGGGTGCTCATGCAATGAGGCACAGGACGGAGGAACCAGCACGGGCTGCCCCGCTGCCCCCACTCACCGCAGCTTGTAGTCGGCGTAGCCCTTCTGGTTGGCGCGCAGCTTGGCCAGGATCACCTTGAGGATCCGCATGAAGATCAGCAGGTTGATCTGGGGCGGACAGTGCGGGGCAGCCGTGGAGCGAGGCCATCCTTCCCTTCACCCCAACCCCAGCCCGGGGCTGCCCCCGCCCCCAGCGCTGTCCCTGGGGTCCCCTACCATGGAGGCGAGCAGGATGGGGATGCGGATGATCCACCAGTAAGCCATGTTCTCGTTCAGCGCCCAGCACCTGCCCGGGAGATACAGAGAGCGGCACGGTTGCACGGGGCCGGGGAGCAGGATGGGGCCCCGCACGCGGCCACTCACTCTGCGTTCTCCTTCAGGTACTTGGCGGCCATCCAGGGCACCACGAACACCACGGGGGTCCCTGCAAGTCACACAGCACACCCTGTAAAACCAAGCACCCGCCTGAGCTGAGAAACCGGCCCCGGGATGGGGATGCTGTGGGGCAGCAGTGGGGCGCAGGAACGGTCCCGTGCCACCGCGCGCCCGGGTGGCTCCTACCCCAGCCCAGGTACAGGTAGAGCCGGTAGTAGTTCTTCTCGGAGAAGACGGCGCCGATCAGCAGCTTGTAGAGGTAGACGGCCTCCACCAGGAACCAGTAGTGGTTGGCCAGGATGCAGTACTGCATCAGCACCTGCGCCACACGGCAGCCCAGCGCCGCCTGCCAGAGAGAGACGGAGTGGGGCTGGGGGCTTGTCCGTGGGGTGCCCCAAGAGCTCACCCACCGCACGCAAGGAAGCGCCAAGAGCTCAGCCACGGGGTGCGCTGATGCATCGGGAGCTCACCCACAGGGTGCATGGTGCCCCAAGTGCTTGCCCGCATGGATGCACCAAGAGCTCAGCCACGGGGTGCATGGGTGCACCAAGGGTTCCCCGGTGAGGTGCGCACGTGCCCCAGGAGCTCGCTCACAGGATGAATGGGTGCACCAAGAGCTCAGCCACAGCGGGGAAGCAGTGCACCAAAGTTTGCCTATGAGGTGCACGGGTGTCCTGGCAACTTGCTCATGGAGTGCGTGGGCACACCAACAGCCCGTCCGCCGGGTGCACAGCCCCAGAGCTCACCCACCCACACGGGCACCGGCACCCAGCCCCACACACCCCCAGCCCCATGCCCCCCCATGCCCTGACCTCGTGGCTGAGCAGCGCCTGCCAGTCGGCCACCTGCAGCACCTCCGCGCCCCAGCGCCTCTCCAGCAGCGCGTCCTTCACCATCACCGAGGTGGCCCGCAGCCCGAAGGAGGCGAAGAGGTTGGCGTGGATGTAGTTCCTGGTGCAGTGCAGCTTCCTGCAGAGAGCCGTGGGGTCGGGGGGCGGCGGGGGCACCCCTCGGCCCTTGCTGCGCCCGGGGCACGGCGTGCCCGCAGCCCCGCTCCTACCTGAAGACGGTGAGGACGAGCAGAGCGGAGACGAGGGTGAGGAGTGACAGCGCGTAGCCCACGGTGTACAGCACTTTGAAGCTCACCATCAGCCTGCGGGCACCCTCCTGCAGGCGAGCCCCGTGCCGTCAGCACCCGCCGCCCGCCACGCACCCCGGGGTGCCCACACCCCGCCCGGGCTCCCACCTCCTCCGCGCCGTCCTCCAGCTCCTCCTCGCACTGCGAGTAGTCCCGCCAGGGCTGGCTGCCGTTCACCGTCACCCACTGCCCGTCGGCACCGCACCGCCGGCTCACCAGCCCGTGCTTCACTGCGGGCACAAAGCGCGGTGCGTTCCTCGGGGGGCCGGCACCGGGCCCGGCCGGCAGCCCCGCTCCCCACAAAGCGGTGGGCACACAGCGGTGCTCTGCGCCCGCTGCCCTCCCTGTGCCCGCTCACCCCGAGCCCCCGACCCACCGCGCTCAGCCCCGGGCCCCACAGCCTCCAGCTGTGCGTCACCTTTCTCAAACCAGGGCAGGTAGAAGGGGCAGGAGACGTTGACGGCGGTGCCGGGGCTGCCATCGGGCCAGCAGGCGTACATGTCAAACGTGCGGTTGCAGAAGAGCCCTTGGGTCGATGGGGAGCAGCCGACAGTCGGATGCCGGCGGCTCAGCCCCCCGCTGCCCAACGCGGGGCTCACAGACCCCACCCGGCGCCCTCGGGCTGCGTCGCTGTCACCCGGCGCAGCCCCGCCGCCCCCCGTACCTGCGGGGTAGGGCTCGCTCGCCATCCTCCGCAGGCACTCGTCCCGGTACCGCATCCACTCCTCGAAGGTTCGCTCCAGCACCTTGGCCCCGCCGCGCTGCAGCGCGGAGCGGCTCAGAGGGGACGCCCCCGGGCACCCCCTCCCCGCCCCCCCACGGCCGCCCCTTACCGGCACGGCGGCGAAGAGCCACATCCACGCGAGGTGCGCGAGGTACCGGGGGCCCGGGCCGTCCCTCATGGCCGTGCCGGGTCCGGCGCGCTGCTCTGCGGGGTTGGTCCCGACGCAGCCCCGGGCCGTGTCCCTGCCGGACCCCGACACCTCGGGGAGCCACCACCGAACCGCACCGCACCGCACCGAACCGCACCGCTCCGCTCCGCTCCACGCAGCCCGGATGCCCCGGGGGCTCGGCGGCGGGGCCGAGGCACGGGGGTCCGGAGCCCTCCCCCCAGGAGCTCTCCGTCTCTCCGCGTCCCCCTGGACGAGCCTCCCCGCAGCCGCCCTACCCCTGCTCCCAGTACCCCCGGGGGGTTCCCATCGCTCCGCACCCCCCCTCGCAGCACGGGTCTCCCCGCCGTCCCCCGCTCCTTTACCGTGCGCGGCGGCTCCGCAGCCCGGGGCTCAGCGACGTGAACGCGGCAGCGAACGGGCGGCGAATGCGGCCCCGCCGCCTCCCACCGGCGCCGAGCCTCGACGGGGGGGGGCGGGGGCGGCACCGCCTCCCGGGGCTCACTCAGGGCCGCCCCGCCGAGAGCGCGGCCCCGGGGGGAGGGGGCACGCACGGGGACAAGAAGGGGTCCCCTGAGCCCTTGGAGCGGCGGTGACGGGAAGGTGAGGGGTGCGGACCCCCGTGGGTACAGCCCAGGTAGAGACATGGAGCCCACCGCGGTGGCTGTCCCTTAGCGGGGTGCTGCTGGGGTCACCCCGCCCACAGGCACAGGGAGCGGGCGGCAGTGGGACAGCGCTGGAGCGGTGCCGGGGGGCACCGGGGGGCACAGCCCACAGTGGGGATCCGTCGGCAGGCGGCGCGGGGACAAGGCGTGGGACAAGCAGGTGGCACGGGGCGTCCCTAAACCCGCCCGAAAATACACTGATTGCGGGAAGGATGCGATGTTTACCGGCCCGGTGGGCTCGGCGCGGAGGAAGCAGCTCAGAGCAATTAGCAGTCGCATCCGCTGCTCGAGCGAAACGAGCGCGGGCTGAGGTCTGGTTCCTTGTGAGCAGAACGGAACCCGCTCGCTAGGAACGCTGCTGGGGGGACCCGCGCCCTCGGGATGCCTTCCCCAGCCCAGAGCCCCGCGAGGGTAGGGGCGGCCCTGGGTCCTGTGGGCGCTGTGCGGGGTGGAGGCGGGAGGTGGATCCCGCGGGGTTTCACTGCACGAGCATCGCTGAGCGCGTGGCACAGGGCACGGCCCGGTGCCGGCCGCCACGCTACCACGGGATCCTGCCCATCCCACGGGGCGATGCGAAGGAGCGTGTGTGTCTGCGGGCAGCGGTCGCTGGGCCAGAGGTGCTCTTCCGCCCGGAGCAGCCTTGCACACACGGATGCTCGGCGGCCCAGAGCGCTCCCGCAGGGTCCCCCGGGAGCAGGAGGGCCGCTGGCTGCTGACGCCCTGCGGCCGTGAGGCCGCTGCCGGGGCTCTCCGCGCTCCCCAGCCGCAGGGCCGGGCGCAGCTCGGCTTTCGGAGCCGACGGAGCAGGGACACGAGGAACGCGCCGTGCCTCTCCATATTGATGCGCTCGGGCAGGGTCTCCATAGCGACTGCGGCTCGGCGGGGCCGGATCCTGACCGTGGGGCAGCGCTGAGAGTGGCTGGAGTTGCGCCAGCTCCATCTCCCCACACCGTTCCAGGACGGCCGGGTCCCTGTCCCCGCTCGGGGACGAGTGGGCGCTTCACGTCTGTGCCCCACGTCCCACAGTGGGCGGCCCCACGGAGGCCGGGGGGAGCTGAGCACTGAGCGGGGGCACAGCCCGAGAGCAGCAGCCGTGTTGCACCTCAGAGCGCAGCAATTCGCAGAACAGCAATGCTAATCAACTCGTCCCGATTTGCAATTATTCAGTGAACTTCTCAGAAAAGGGCGCCGGAGCCTCACTGGGGACAGGAATGCAGCAGCGTGGGGCTGTGCACGGCCGTGGGGCTTCCTGCCCTAAGCTCTGGATGGGCTTTGGATGCTTAAAAAGCAAAGTATTTCGCTATCAGCAGATGGTGGGGTGACTCTGGCACACAGCCACATCCTCATTGCCCGCTGGGAAACGCTGGGTCGCTGCCCCGTGCCCCCAGGGAGGTGCTGCCTCGGGGTGTTCCTGCAAAGGGCGGGGGAGAATCAGCCTTTCATGCCCTTCGATGCTGGCTTGTCTTTGTTACAATAAGACGGTATCAACCGTGCACCGCTGCAGCCCTTCCCGCTGGTGGGATCGTTATGGATTTTGCGTGGATCTGTGGGTTTTGCAGAGAGCCGGCGTTTATTCCCACTAAACAGCAGTTTTGCGAGATGCTGGTGGACAGAGGACGTCGGAGGGCAGGGAGAGATGCTTTCCTGAGCACGTCCCTGCATCCCAAGGGACACACGTGCATGGGACGGAGCCGTGCCCCTGGGGACATCGGGACGCTGCAGGGAAGGCCACTGCCAAGCTCCCACCCCTCTGCCCATGCTGACGGATCCATGCTGAGCTCACAGGGTCGCTGCTGGACTTGGCACTCACTCCAAGCAGCTCGCAGCACAGCCCGGGCCGCAGCTCTGTGTCCGGAGCTGCCCGAGTCCCCCTCGCTTCCGCCGAGCTTCTCGCCACGTTCAGGCAGGAAGGCTGAGCGATAAGATCGAGAACTTCTGTGAAAATCATCTATATTCACATCCTGCCCCGGAGCTGGACTCTTTGTACCCGTCCTCTGCCGAAGGGCACGGCCTGCCCTCTTCCATATGTAAGGGCTCAGCAGGCAGCGCTGCATCCATATTCCACGGTGCGGCCGCTCTACCCCCAGCATCCGTAATTCAGGGACGAGAGGCTGCAGCTCTCATTTTGCTCCTGCCCATTCGGAGGCTGGGTGGGACTTCTGCCTTCCCACCTATTTAAGCGGATCTCAACTTATCCACTGCTGTCCTCCCGGCCGGCAGGGAGCAGCTGCAGGTGGGATAAATGCAACACACACATCTGCCACATGTTGCTCCCCAAAATCTGGGGGCTGGGCAGCCTGCAGGATCCCGTTGCTCCTCACCCAAATGCAAAAAATTGCCCAAAATTTGAGGTTTGCTGCTGCCCCAAGGGACTCAGCCCCACTGCGGGCACTGGGGGCATCTCCAGCAGTGACACGGGAGCAGAAGTGGAAGCACTGCAGCCTCCAGTCCCTGTACATATCCCCCCAGTAAACCTGGAAGGGCTTTGCAAAAATAAAAGGTTTGCAAGGACCCTACAAGCCTAACTCAAGCCGAGCTGCATCCCCTCCAGTTCCCAGTGCTGGAATTGCTGCTGTGTGGGGCTTTCCACCACCACCCTTCCGTGGAGGTCAGCAGCCAAAATGTTGGCTTTGCTGAAAAGACCGTAACTTTTCACGAGCAAAACATGATCAAGGATCCCTTCCCCTGGCAATAACGATGACCTGGGCTCTCAGCCCCACGTTGCCTATAAATGCATCTGTGCCAAGCCGCCTTAAACTGGGCACCCCAAGATGAGGTGGACGCGGGGCAGATGAGCGCTTACAGCTGGCTTCAGGCAGGGCTGCTGTCACTCAGCTTTGAAGGGAGCTGCTGCAGGGTGGGCATATCACCGCGTTGCTCCCTGCCTATCGCCGAGAGCCCACTGCCTCCTCTCCCGATCTGTCAGACAAAGCCCGAGATAGATCTGGAAGTCTCTTTGCTTGGAGATGTTTTTCACCCTGAGTAGCCTCTCTCGCTTATCTGCTGAGTGATCAAGCAGGCGGTTGATTTATTACCCCTTCTGCTTGATACATGGGCTGCTGCTCGGCCCGGCACCGCGCTCTGTTCTCCCGGATCCCTTCATGCCAGCACAGCACAGGCAGGGAGCTGCCGTGCAAAGTAATTACCGAGAGCGTGATGTTCCTGGATGCTTCCCTTCCCCGGAGGCAGAGCTCCGCATCCCCGGGATCCCTCTGCACTGTGGCTCCCTCCCCAGCTGTCCCCCATCCTCCTGTGCTCAGAATTGCTCCTTAGAAGTCCCATTCTCTCTTCTGGAGACAGGAGCTGCACCCCAAGACTTTTCTTCCTCTCCATACAAAATAAATTAAAAGAATAGACCTTTTCCAGCTTAAGAAAAGTGAGTTTCGAGGCAGGGTGGGGTTTTGGATGAAGCTGGGGCACAGAGGAGCCTCCTGCACACAGCATGGGCACGGTTCTCCTGCTGCCATAGCTCAGCCTGCCCAGGAGGGCTCTGTGGCCACAGAGCCTGTTCCTGTGCTTCTGCCCCCCAAAGTGTCCCCAGGGTGCACCCAAAGCATCCCCAGAGCGTCCCCAAGCTGCCCCGCATGGCCTGCGTGCTGCTGAGCACAGTTCACTTGGGATCTTAGAGCACCAGAAATCCCCGCTGCAATTATCTGGCACAGGGATGACAGCTGCTCCTTCGGGCTGCATGTGATGGGAACAGTGTGAAGCAGCAGCTCTCCACAAAGTGTTACGGAAAAAAACGCTTTAGGACAATCTGCCAGGTGCTGCCATGTGGGGATGTGAGGATTTGGCTAGAGATGTGAGAGCAGCTTTGATGCCAAGCGTTGCCAAAAAACAGCCTCCGCAAGGAACAACAGAACCCTAAAAATGAAAACAGAAAACCAAAAAGGGAGACGCTGGCTGCTGGAGGGCCAGTGTGAGAGCAGGGGTGCTGCTTGGGGCACACGGTGCCTGGCAAACACAGTGAGGAAAGGTGCAGGCAAGCGGTGAGATCTCTCTGGTTCTAAAATGACAACCATTGGGCAAAGCAGTAGAAAGCACTCTTGCTGCACGGGGATCCTGCTTGGGTAGATGTGACCAAACTGTTCTTTCTCTCTTTGGACTCCAGGAACAAGCAGGTAGATGCGTGCGGCAATTTTGGGTTGTCACCTCCCCTATCCATCCCCTCGTTGGCTGCAGACATCTCCCTCCTTGCTGCACAAACCAAGGCGCTCCCAGGGCACGGTCTGCACGGCAAACCATGCCACTACATGAGGAGCTGGCAGCGGGGCACCGGGCTGCGTGGTGCTACTTAAAAGCACACTGCTGAACGCTGGCAGCAGGCGAACGGGAGCGGGTGGCACGGGTCCTGGATCAGTGATGTTCAGCTGCTGAGGTCGATGGTTTCTTGGTGAAAGCGCTGATTGATGGATGCTCAGAAGCCAGGGGGGAGCGATGTGGAGCCAGGGAGAAGGGCTGAGAGGCGCTGGCAGAGCCCTGGAGCCACCACCTTCCCCGGGCACCAGTCTATGTGCCCACAGAGCACTCGGGCAGCATCCACCGCCCCTCCTGGCTTCCTCTGCACCCCTGCCAGGCCCCAGCAGCAGCTGTTCCTGCAGCCCTAATGAAACGAGATGACATGAAATGACAGCAGAGGTTTGGAGGGAGCCCAGTCACCGCAGGTGTGCAGGGAAGGTATTACCACCTCCGAACCCTGCAGTGCCGTCCGATAGCTCACCCACTGCTGCGGAAACTCCTGCCAAAATGCTAGGTCTTCCTTCCTTTTCCGACAAAAAGCCCAGCTTTTGGAGCGGTGAAGGAGGGAAAGCCTCAAATTAAAGCGTGAGCTGGGCCGTGTGGCGGGGAGCCGTGGCCGCGGAGGTGGGTGTACGTGCTGGGGTACGGGCACAGCTTCACGGCTGTGGTTTGCTCCTCGGTGGGAGCTCCAAAGCTGCACCCGCTTCAATGGCACATTTGTGCAGCCTGGTATTCGTACTGGAATACGAAGGGAAGAGCTGAGGTGAGCGGCACACTTATCACTGATTTCATTTCCTTTATGGCTTTGGATCTCACATCTCGCGTGCTTGGAGCTGGAAAACGGAGGGCTGCTTCTCCAAACCGCAGAGCAGCCCGGTGACGCCGGGACGATCCCCGCAGCGCACGGCCCCTTTCGCTTTCCGACTAAGTTTGGCCCCTCCGCCGCGCCGTAGCGCGTTGCCATAGCGACGTGCGGCGCGGCCTGGCGTGTGGGGGCCGCGCGATGTCGTACCGCGATGTGCGGAGTGAGTCCCGCGGGGCGGCTGCGGGGACCCAGGGGCGGTTCGGGGCCCGGTACCACCGTGACGCTGCCCCGGTGCCGCGTCGTGGTTAGCTTGCGTGATGCGTTTGACGGAGGGGCTCTTTCAGAGTCCCCGCGTCGCTCTGCTGAGCGCGTTTTATCGCGAAACGGCCCCGTTGCTTTCTGCGGTCCGTCCTCAAGGGCCGGCTGGTGTCGGCGCGCCTGAGCCCCGCTCCCCGCTTTCTTTCAGACCTCACCGAGATGCTGAGGGCGCTGGGCTACCCCCGGCTGGTCTCCATGGAGAACTTCCACGCGCCGAACTTCGCTCTGGTGGCCGAGCTGCTGCTGTGGCTGGTGAGGAGGTGGGTGACGCTGCCGGGCCTTGGCTGTGCTGTGCCGAGTGCTGGCTGTGCGGCAGGGCGCTGCGTCCCCGTGCCATGTACTGCTCGTACCTCGCCGCCGTCCAGCCTGCGTGCAATCACTGGGTGCAGGGGGACCCTTAAATTCCGCCTGGTCCCCCCCCCTGGTGTGAGCAGGGACCCCCCCAGCTCCATCAGAGCTCAGGGCCCACCCAGCCTGAGCTCGGGGATCTGCGGGGATGGGGCACCACCGCCTCTCTGGTCAGCCTGTGCCCTTATTGTAACCAGCTTCTTCCTTATATCCAATCTAAATCTCCCCTCTTTTAGTTTAAAACCATTTCCCCTTGCCCTGTCACAGCAGCCCCTGCCAAAGACTCTTCCTCCTTACCACCCCCTTTAGATACTGAAGGGACCCTGCTCCCAGCCAGGGCAATACGCAGTGGCAGCTCCTCGAGGCCCAGTTAGTTTCTGTCCTGTTACAGTTGCCGTTGTTTCGCCTTGGCCTTGTCCAGCATTTGTGCTGTTTCAAAAATAGCTGCACACATATCTATAGTGCTCACCTACTGTCCTGCTGTAGTTCTACAGCCACCTCACCCACGGGCAGACTTTAAATATTTGTGGAACTTGGCTTCCTAATCAAATTATCTTCCTTCCCTCACATAAATGAAAAAATAACCTAGGCAGCTCCTAACATAGAATATTACCGTGGAAAACATGACAGGCATCTGTTTGTCTAATTGCTGTTTCTTAGGCCTGAGTTTGTAATTAATACAACAGCTGGGAAACTAAACATAATGGATGTGTTTCCTGAATGTTGTCACAATGGTAATAAAATAAAATAGGGGAATACTTGTAAATGACTCAAAAGTGCTGGAATTGAGTTACCTACATATTCTTTAAAACAGGGCTGTTACACAGAGGGTCCGCATTACCTCATGTCATGCCTTCACCTCGTGTTTAAGAGTTCCCTCCTGGTATGTAACAGCACCACCACAAGACAATTGAAAGAAATTAAAGCTACTGCTTTTTAAAATGGTATTATTCTAATGAATGCACATGCTTAAAAAGCTTAAACTTCTGTGTAGTAACGTTACTGGCAGCCCTGTGCCCAGGAGGGATGTGATTTCATTTCAGACCGAACCACAACTGAATGCCAGCATCCTTCTCTGTTCAGGGTCAGGCTCACGCAGTGACAGACAGCTTTTCTACTCGAGAAGCCATTCGATTCCACTTGAAAGCAGAGAGGATACTTTGCTCGTGCCTTGCTCTTAATTGCAAATGTGATTTGAAAGAGAAGATTGGGTTTTTTTTGCCTGTCTGAATGTTGGAAATCTCAAAGGCTTTTAGAAGATCCCAGGAATTTACTTTTTTTCTTCCCTGGATCCTGCAGGCTGGTGACTTCTAGAAGTTTCTGCATTTCACTCATGTTTTTTTAAAAGCAGTTCACGAACTTTCAGTCTGTTTTGTTTTCTTCGTGTTTCATTTAGGTTTGAAAGCAATATTTTTGAAAGGATGTCTGAGGGCGCGGATTTAATTCCTGAGTATTTTGAGAGGCTGGAAACGCGTCTGGTAACATGGCTGGTTTTGTTACTGCCAGCAATAGCAAGCTAGCACACGGTGTTTGAACTTAGCTGAAAGCTGGAAATGCTAACCTGGTGGTTTTGAATTATGAAGCCACATGTGATCGGGTTGAGTTAGGTTTATGTGAGCAGCTTGTGATTTCAGCAGGAAATTATTTTTTAAGTGTTTCATAGACTTGATATTGCCAGCTCCATTTTGCTCCTTTGCAAAACCCTGATTGAAAATATGTCTTAATGTCCCTGTAGTGGAAATGCTAAGCCGTGGCTTGAAGCAGTGATGGAGCACCTGGTGGGAAGGCAGGGCCAGCCCAGGGGAGCTCAGGTGCATGCAATGCACCTCAGTGATTGGAAGGGGTGGAGCCAGGATTTACCCCTTCCCAGGCCTCATGTAAGGGTTGGCAGGGGAGGTGAGGGGATTTCAATGGAGATCCCTGCCTATCTGAGGTCTTGTAAGGGTAAGTAGGTATTTTCTTTGTTTTTGTGTCTGTGGCTGCTATATCTGGGCTTGTCCTCATTTGTTGTAGCTAAAGATGTTGCCACCCTGCTATTATTGCTGTACTTTCCATCATTTTATAGTGTTATAGCCCCAAAGTACCAGTTCCTTCTGGAGAAACATCTCAGGCTTTAGAGCTTTTGCATTTTGGGCCCAGCCCCCCCTGTAGCACTGTGGGGCGTAGACAACCCTAGCTGCAGTGGGAGCTGAAGTGGTGTTTTCCAGTCTCAAATGTGTTGGTTTTTTTCATTTCTTTCTGACTTGTTCTCTCAAGGGAACCAGTCTCCTTAACGCTGCACGTCTGTTTCTCATCCAAATCCACACGTGTTTCCTCAGGTATGAACCTCAGTCTGACATTCCTCCTGATGTTGAGACGGAGCAGGACCGGGTTTTCTTCATTAAGGCTGTAGCTCAGTTCATGGTACGTTTGCTTATTTCACACTGAAATACTTTTTCCATGTTAGCTTGAATGATTTTGCTCTTAATCCCTTACAGTTTCCTTGTGATGGGTGGCTGAGTGTGTGCTGTATTCTTGTGGCGTGTGTCCCATTGCAGTCAGCGTTGTTTTCTCTCCAAAGTAATATTCAGGTTATGAAATTAACTGGAGTATTCTGCTCAGGATTAAAAATAAAAAATAGTAAGAGAATGAAAAGGAAGGGAGAGGGAACTTTATTTTAGAACTAATATTAAAGCTTCAGCTATTGCAGTGATATAAGCGATACAAATACATCCCTAATCCTGCAAGTAGTTTCATTTAAGTCGTAGGAGTAGGTCAAGTAGAAATATTCTTCCTTGATTCATAGGCTCTTTGGGGCTTGGTGCTTTTCTAGGTTTATGTTTGCATGGCTCCAAAACCAGGCCTTGCTCATGATGTGGGATCCTGTTGTAATAGCTGCCATAAGCTTGCACAGAGCAGGGTGTGTTCTTACTGAGATCTTGTATGGTTGCATCTGGCTTTATGAAATTGGGAACTAAACATCTAATGCTAAAACAGTATTAACCTTTATCTCTTTATACTGAGGGGGGAGGGGAAAGGTAAGAGTAAAAGATGTAGTGCCCTTGAAATGGATTCAGAAGAGGTTCTTGGTTATTTACTGACAACTTTGGATGCCAGATTCAATTGTATGCGTGAGTAGTTATAAACTCTGGATGTTTTCATTATGATATTGAATCATATTTTAGCATTCTGTTGTATGTGCCCTCTCACTTATTAGATTGAGGCATATTTTCTCTCAGAGCGAATCTTCTACCACCGCTTAGAGTTGTTATAAAATAGATGGCTCAAGCTCAGGCTTTCCAGACATGAGGTTACCGACTTGAATAAGCAGTGCCATTATGTCAATCTGGAAAATAGATGTAGTTGTATGTGGTTTTTGCCTCTTTTTTCCTCAATTGTCTTTGAGTGAAATACATTTTTTTTTTCTTTTTGCTAGATGTTGGGTTTTTTCCCTTTCTTGAGGCTGAATGGAGCTGCAATTGGAATTCCTGTCTTTAACAACATCCTTCATGGTGTGCTGTGTTGCTGTTCTTTTGTAGTTGATGTTTAACAGATTCTGTCCATTTAATGACACGCTTACCTTAAAATTCAATCCCCACTGTTTCCATGACTTATTTTTTTAGATCCCTTCTACTGAAGGAGAGGGGAAGAGAACATGTTTGGCATTGTATGTTGGTTCATCTGAGGTCACGGCAGCCAGGATTTTCAGAAGTGACAAGGGATTTTTGTACTCCAAGTCTCCTAGTGGCCGTGTTCAGACTGTACAACGTCAGTAACCTGTTTGGGAGGCTCCAGGTGCTCTTTTTAGCTGTGCCCCTGCATGTGTGAAGTAGGTGCAGTCACTTTCCTCTGCTGTGTTGGGATTTTGTGAAGAAAGAGGCAAGAGGCAAATGCTTCCCGGTAACAAATCTCATTGTGAAGTCGTGAATGATGAGGCATAGGCCAACAGCTGTTCTCTTTGCTCCTTGCAAAGTTGGAGCTAGGTCCTTGGTTTGAGATGTCGTTCTTTTCACCTTTAGTTTCACAGCAAGCTTTTCTGCAGTAAATTCATCGGCGATGCCCAGTGCAGAGTGGGAAGACAGCACCTACTGCTCCAGTGTTGAGTCTTTCACCCCAGGACTGAATGAGTTGCACTACTACGTATCCCTAAGTGGTCATTCAGTTAAAACTTAGCTTTTGTATTTCTAAAGGGTGAGCAGTGATTGCTTTTTTGGTGCGTTTAGTCAGGCTGTCAGCAAGAGCAGTTCCTCTAAGTTTTAGCTGGAGTTTGGAGCTGGCTCCTTGTGGCTGTGCATTCGTAATGTAACCTTGGCAGGAGATGCAAGGACTACTCGAGTCTGTTCTGCGACAGATGTGTGGTTTCTACGACACTCACTTTTCTCCTCTGCTATTTTAAAGTATAAAAAGAGGATATTATTTTTAATGTTTTTTCCTTTCAGAGATGGAAGGCAAGAGAATAAAGTCAGTAATATTGTAACAGGGAATAATTTGAGAAACAATAAAATACTCTGAAGCTACTGCTGGAAGAGAAGACAGCTAAATTAGGATAATTGATCTTATTCTTGTAACTCATTAAGAGTGAAATTTACCTCTCTGCAGCATCATCACAAGTCCTGGGCAGCACTTACATTCCACTTAAACTTAATTTGAGTTTAAGTGGTGCACAGGGTTTTTGCTGATCTTCACATGGGGAAGAATTAATGAATAGTTTGAGTTTTTTCATTCTGGCAATTATCTGCAAATGTTCTGACATACAGAAAGTACACATATTTCAGAAAGGTTTCTTTAGAAACATTGTGATGTGGTGATATGGTTAAGCAAATCTCTTTCCAAACAGGAAGATTTATTTGCATAAAGCAGACAGCGGTGCCTCCAGTGAGAGCTTGTGAGTGAAGTAAGAAGGGGTGAATGGAGATTTTCTTGTTCCTTGTCACATGATGATTTCTTTCCCTTCCCAAGGCTACCAAGGCCCACATAAAGCTCAACACCAAGAGGCTTTACCAGGCAGATGGCTATGCAGTGAAAGAACTGCTGAAAGTCACCTCTGTGCTTTACAGCGCGATGAATACTGAGGGAATGGAGCGCACAGACATCACCGAGGAGGACAGCAGCAAATTCAAGTTTGATCTTGGCTCAAAAGTAAGGAAAACTTATACTCTTGTCGTGGGCAAGAGCTTTGTGTGGGGGAAAAAAAATCCATTTTCTATCTGAAACTTAAGCAGAGGATGTTGTCGCAAGGAAGTTAGTCCAGCTTTATCTTGGGCTTTCTGTGGTTGAGGTTGCATGCGATGACTCGTTTTAATCTGTGTCCTCGTATCCGGAAGCATAGTACAAGGAAATAGTGGCACCAAATTGGTTGTAATTGTTTTGAAATGCTGTCCAAATTGTAGGGATGTTGGAGTACACAAGGATAAAGACAATTTTCTGTCTAGTAACATCATTGCAACATGGGAGCTTCCAAAACACTGACTGGGTGTTGGGTTTTGAGCCAGTTTGCATTGAGTGAGAAGGGAATCTTCATCTTATCCTGACAGACATCCAAGCCATCCAGGCCCTTAAAATAAATGCCTTCCCTAGATACTGAAGGAAGCCACACTGTGTTTTAAATAAGAGTTCTTGTTGCTGATTTTTGTTACTTTTAGCACCTCTTCTATATCCTGATATTGAATTTGATTATTTTGTAGCAATGCTTTCCTGTGTTTGCCTGTTAGACAGTAATACTGCTGTTCTTGAAAAGATGGCAGACCCACATTACTCTTTATGAGGAAAGCACCTGGAGAAATCGTGAGGGAAAACCCACTTCTAGATAGTCCGTATTCAGGACTTACACAATGTCCTAGTCACGTGCCTTTTGGTGTATGCACTTTTGCATATGAAAGAGAAGATGTTGCTGTTTGCCATGATAGCATATGAACCAACAAGCTGAGTCAGCTTTGAGGAGGTTTTATCATTGACTTAAAGTGTCTGGGGTTTCACCATGCAGCCTGAGTCCAAGTGGTGCCTGACCAAGGCCATGTTTAAGCCCAGAGGTAGATTCATTCCAATTCCAGTGGACAGCTTCAGTGCTGTGGTGGAGTTTCAGCCTCTGTGCTTGCTTCCTTTTTAACATAAAAATAGGGAAAATCTGTCTAGGATTCTCTTTGTGATATTGTGGATTCTCTTTTACTGTTCTGTGCTGTTGCTGTGTTTCCAGATTGCTGACTTGAAGGCAGCCAGGCAGCTTGCTTCTGAAATCACCTCCAAAGGAGCAAGTCTGTACGACTTACTTGGCAAAGAAGTAGAGCTAAGGGTAAGTACACCCTGGAGAGTGGATAAGAATGTCTGTTGACTAGGTGCTGCAAAGGACAGAGGTGCAAAAAGTGTGAGTGGTTGTTTGTAACAGCTGCATCTAAAATGAATATTCTGTTGGTTGAAGGAATGGGTCAAAGTTTGCATTTTCTTCCCACTCATATTATTGCTTGGATTGCAGTAAAATTGAGAGAACAGTTTGGCATTTCTCCTTTAGAAGAAAACTGAAGTAGTCTCTGTAGAACTGTTTGGAAATATTGACTTTACGTTTATGTTTTAGCAGAGTTGATAGATATATTCTGAAGGATAAAATATTAATGTCTTGAGTTATCCAAGTGCAAGGCTCATTATTTCTGTTACTGTAATTGAAAGGCATGGAAGCCTGCAGGGTAGAAATTCTTCAGTCTAACTGTAAAATTGCAAGCTGCTTCATGAAGTCATGGACGTGTCATCAAACACTTTGCCAATAAGTCTCTCACTCTGTTTCTCTAATGCACTTATCTGTAATGCTGGAGGTTATTCCTTTACTGATGATAGACATCTAAACAAGGGAAGCCCTGAAAGTTCTGGTATTGTTTGTTTGTGATCTTCAGGTTTGTAATACCTGAGCTGTGGGAGGCACATCCTGTAAGAGCAGTGGGCTTCGTGCCTTGACCACTAATGCTCTCAGTTCCTTGTTTGGTGGAATGCAAGTGTTTCAAGGAACAGATGACACGCAGACGTTGCGTGAAGCACTGCCTTTCCTGCAAGATACGACAGCATGGTGTACAGCCACATAGAATACAGGAATCTTTTTAGAAGGGAGAGAGAAGTGGTGATCCACTTGAATTCAACATATGCAAGTCTTACGGAACAGTTAATCAGTTACTTCTCACCTGGCATTCTTTGCTTAATTTCCTGGCTTTCAAGTAATTTTCATGTGAATACCACCTAATGTGTTAACGTTTGCTTTAGAACATCAAGCTGTGCTATTGTAGGCAGCGCTTCTTAGAACTCATCTGAAATGTCAGGTACAGGCCAGCGTTTAAGTCAGCGTGTTTAAAAAGTATTTAAGTGTCGCTTTGAAATTGGGCATTGTTTCATCCCTTGGATTGAGGCTTTGAGGAGGCCAGGTGACTGCAGAACTGGGCCTTCTAAAAGGGACTTACACAAGTGCAGGGAGCTGAGAGCACAGAATGAAAAATCAAGAGCTGGAGAAGTGCTTCGCTGCAGCCACTTCTCCTTGCACCCGTTAGGAGATCTTCAGCGTTATTCTATCTGAGGCACAGTTTGTAAAAAGGACAATTTATTATTTACTCTAGAGAGTGTGTCTTTGTCACGACATAATGGCTGAGGGCACAAGCTGCAGCTGATGGATTTCACAGAGGTGCACAGTTTACATCTTGCAAAAAGACTTGACAGACTGGATTTATTATCTTTAAGAAATCCTGTCTTAGGAAGGATGGCCTCTGCTTCTGTCTCATTAGCTCTGGGTTTGTATCTTAAAAGCACAACACGGGGCTGTGACAGGAGAGCCCACGGAGTGCAGCACGGGAACTGGGATGCTGTGTTCCCTATGACTTGTTACTGGTTTCAGCCTTCTGTGCAAGTTGTTAGAGCTGAAAAAAACATTTGTTTGGGGGTCACAAAGCCATAAGGCTGCACTAAGCAAACTTCCTGTTTTACCACGTGGCTTTATGCTTTCTTCTAAAGGCTACTGGCAACGGTGGTTGCTTGTCTTTTGGTTCTTGTTGCTGTCGGTTTCTTTATTGCAACAGGACTCTGTGCATTTGCATGTTTGAAAGAAAGGGGACAAAAGTCAGTTGTGGCCATGGCCTCTTTGGAATGGAGCCAGTCCTGGGATACATCTAGGACTGTGTCTGGGAGTGCAGTGGGTAATGGTCTTCCCTGGAGACTGTGTCTTCGTGTCCCATTCTGTGGGGAGAATGTTGTGAAATGGGAGCAATAAAAGCCCTTTCACACAGGCTGGTTTTTAACTGGGATCTCTTCGGTCTATGTTTTCATGGAAAATGTATTGAATTGTGTAACAGACATGTGAATTGATAGGAAGGGATGAAGAATTTGTGTTCTGCTAGGAATTGGAAGGCTCTTTACAACAATATACCTGTTGCTATTTTTTTTCTTACAAAATGGCAGTTTAGATGCTATGAAAAACTATTTGCAGCCCGTGTACTGGAGAAAGCAATCTCCCGAAAATGAGCTGAACTTAAAGCTGTTATTCTGAGTTGTTTGCAGACCGCTTGTACCAGGGAATTGCTGTGACCCAAGTGCTGGGCAGCTTGACTGGTTTTGGCTGCTGTGCCCCTTGTTGCCTGGGCGAGTGGTGGAGGCAGGCACGCTGCTGCCTTTGGGAGAGGTTGGAAAATAGAAGTGAGATTTAATAGAAAAGACTTCCCCTGGCTCTTGTCATTTCCATCTTTTCAGGAGCCACAAAGCAAAAACCTCATCCTCCAAATTGATGCTGGGGTCACTGTAGCTTCTGTGCTCGTGAAAGCTATTACATCTGTTTTTCTTCCTACCTGAAGCTTAAATAATAATAGGGGGGAAATGTTTTATGGTTTTCTGACAGAATCTGCAATACAGTTGTGATTCATTATAGCTGTGATTCACTTTAGGAGTGCTAACCTCCCAGAGCTGCGGAGCCGTGTGCTTGGCTTGGAACATGGCGCTGTGCTTCAGGAAGCAGATGGGAGAGGGGAACACAGAACTAACTTACAGGTGGGAGGTGAGCAGCAGTAGGGCTCCGTGCAGCAGTAGGGCTGAGCTGGCTGTGCAGCGGGATCATGGCTCTGCACTCCCCCATGCAGCTCACTGCCTGGCCTTAAGTAAGCTTAATTCTGTAGAAACTTCTTTACCACGTTCCTGTTTCCACAATGAACCTCTGTAAAGAAATGCCTTTGTTGTTGGAGGTGAGCTGGGTATTTCATCAGCGGGGCCGGGACTGTGAGCTGTCAGCCCTGTCACCCTGTGTGCGTGTTTGAGCAGCTGAAGGGCAAAGGGAGCTCCGTGTGATGGCCCAAAGCAGAGGTGCCTGCAGTTTGTGAGGGGATTTGTCCCTTTCATCTGCTGGTGCAGCTCTGTGATGAGTGCTCCTGGTGATCCTGCAGTCACAGCTCTGAACGCTGGCATTGTGCAGGGTAAGGCACTGACATGCGGCCTGGGAATGCCTGGCTGGAGGGCTCCTCTCGGTTTGGCTTGGCCTTTCTTACCCCCTGGCAGCAGCAGCTCTGTCCTGGCTGCTGTGCAGCATCCTCAGGGTTCTAAAGGGGGGTTTCCTACCCAAAGTTGGTGGCAGGAAGGGAGGATGTCACAGGGAAAATAGAGGTTTTACGGTAACCTTGGGACAGGTGATTCGTTACTTGTAACCTGATAGATTAGATTTCAGCATCCTCATTTTTTCCTTCCAAATATTTTAAAGTAATTGAGCTATAGAGCTCGCTTGAGTATGAAATAAGCTCATCAAGTGAGAGGCTGAGAGCCAAATGCAGTTGTTTTCTGCCATCACCATTAAGTCTGATAATGCCTGTGGAAGCTGGTGGAGTTGCAGTTATTTCTAAATAGCCAGTGCCGAGGGCAGGAGAGAATTGCCTGTAATTTCACACCATCCTCCCCGGATTCTTCACTCCAAAGCTCGCTGGGATGGGATCCAGTGCCTGCCCTTCCCACCCCATTTCGGGTGGGCAGAAGTGCTATGGGTTGTGATGGCACGTGGGGAGTTAGAACCTTGCATGTAGATATTGAATCAGTTGCCGTTCACTGAAGGTTACTTCTAGTATTTTTTAATGCAAAGATTATTGATTTCCATTGCTTATTTTCTTTTGACACTGCGTGGCTAAGTAATGCGTGCACTAAATTGCGTTGGTGGGGAGAGATTGTGCTATTAGAGAGCAATGGGAGAGCAGTATGGTTAATTTCTTCATTACATTTTATGTCCTGAACCTGTTGCATATATTAAAATGCATCAATGGCTGTGACGCTGTTTTAATGAATTTGAGAACACGGCTGTTTTTTGTTCCCTGAACCTCTTTCTTTTTTTATTCCTCCCCTCCAATTCATCCATTTCCAAATGCTGAAATGGAGGATCTCAATAGCTAGGCTTAGTTAAGCTGAGGATCTTGTTTCCAGCCTGGGTGAAGACTGCTTAATTTTCCTGTAGGTGTGAGGGAGATGCTGGCATTTGGCACTAATGGGTTGAATGCATCTGCTTTCCTTGTCTCTGCGTTTGCTGGGTAAAGATCATTGGAAAAAGCGAAGTAAAACTCATTTGTATTTCCTGCAGAAACGCTGACTCTAATTTGTGTCACAACCTTTCCTTTCTTTATAGGAGCTCTTTTTGCACGTAGTTGGTATAGGAAGTGTGTAGAAAATTGTTATGCATAAGGTAAATGGTTGTTCCAAGCCATGGGTCACTTTAATAAATTACTTTCTGAATGAAAACAAATTTCAGCTAAAGGAGAGAAGAGTTTATTAAGGGAAAGAATCTATCAGATGCACTGCAGATACATATTGATGTAAATGTGTCTGTATTTATTCAAGTGTGTGTGTTTTCTTGGAATTGTGGTGGTGTGCCTTTCTGAGGCCTTCATAAATCCATCATTTCCTGACTGCGCTTCTGGTATATATGTAAGCTGCTTTCAAAATTAATATATAACATCAAAAACAACCAACAAAGCTCACCTGAACGTTTCATTTAGGAGCACTGGAGGGATCAAAACCTGCAGGTACTCCTTGGCTTGGTTCAAACTATGATGCTGTTGGTTAAGGTTCTGCAGGAAAACAAGGATGTAACACTGTGCTTATCTCAGCAGGAGGAAATCACAAATGTCCCTTCTGGCTTCAGTAAGACTCCAGATTTTATGTTTGAGAAGAACAGGAGGGATTTCCTGGTGAACAACCCCACAGCAGCAGGAAGTCTTTTTTTTTTTTTTAAATGCATTTGGCCCAGACGTTGGCAAGACAGTTTGCTCTTCCCAGTCTTACTGGTCCTAGCATAGAAATCGGAAAGCTGGAATTCATAGTCTGCTTTTGAACATGCACAGAACAAATTCCATGCACAGAGATGTATTTATCTCTGTTTTACTTTCTACTGGGACTTCCTGTGCGTTGCATGACTGTGTGGCCCTGATTTTCACAGTATTTGTATCCAGCTTTGGAAGAAGAACTAGGCACTTGGAGCTCTGGATTTCTAGCTTTTGTTTCTCCCCTCGGGTGGGTAATGCTAGGGTTTGTTTGGGTATGGAGGAAGAATGGGAAGATGTTATTCAGGTTTCTTCCTCCCCCCCTCTCTCTCTCTGCACTATTTCAATGCTTAGGATAACCAGAACACATTGAAACTGAAATTGGGAGTCCCTCATGTTGGTGGGGGGGTGGGGTGTGGGTGGGAGCGGACACTGATTAACTTAATCTCAGTTAGCTCTAAGCCGTGTAAAACTGCAGGAAGGTGAAAATGGCCTTTCTTTTGATGCACTTGGCTTGTGCTGAAGGTGGACAGCACCTTTGGTCTCTGTGTTCATTTTCCTCTTGGCTCTTACTCCATCTGTGGCCTTGAACAAACTGTTTAGTCCCTGCATATCCTCCTGTGTAAGTAATTTCTGTAATTTTGTAGATTAAAGCTCTTAACAGCCAGATAAAATGTCTCTCAGTCTATGGAGGATATGTTTCTACCTACAGGGTATTGGAATGTGTTACTGTTCTGTATGCACGCAGTGCAAGTTTGTTCCAAAATTGATGGAAGCCATTGAGAATCTCTTTACTGACTTCAGCTTGTGACATGCTTGAATTAACCTCATTGGAGAGCCATAGGCATTTGGCATTAGTTAAATGAAAAGAGGTGCCACCAAAGCACTCTCCCCACTCAGTGCTGTGTGTGCTGCCTGCCTCTGTCATTAAGAGAGAGGTGGTTCTCATTGAATGGCGGCTGCTCCCTTCGGTGCTCTGAAAGTTAACTACAAAAAAACTGCTTTGCTTATGATGCTGAAAGCGTTTTCCATCTGCCAAATGTTCCTTCTGGGTACGTGGTACTGCCTGGGGGAGGTGGGTAAACTAATTTCTCTCATTTCCCATGCTTTGGCTACAAAGTTGCCACACACATCACAGAGGTAAAGTGATTTCTAGTGGAAATTGGTGCCTTGAAATGTCTGGTGCTCTGGAGAATGACCTAGCTGACTTCAGGTGGTTTTTATTTTTTAACTGCTGCTTCAGACCAAACCCTTTTTGAGCAAAGGGGACGAATGCAAAGGGAGAAGCCAAAATGAAACCTTGCAATTGTTCAAAGAAGTTGAGTGGAGACTGCCCTATGCTTGGGATTGCTTTAACCATAACCGTGGTTATATTATGCAGTTACAGCTTTCTTGGTTGCGTGGTCTATGTAACAAAGGATTTTCTAGCGAACTTCCCATTAGTATCTAGCTTAGCATCATCAGCAAATGGAGAGGTGGCACCTTTGCACCTTGGGGACCAGTTATTTCAGTGCAGGGAAGATTTTATCAACTCGTGGGGATAGCTGAATGCCTGTAGCTCAGAGCCCAATTGTTTTGACAAACCACTCTAGCATGGCTGGGAAGAAAATTGCATCCGAACCATCTTCTGTATGTCAAAGCATTTGTCAAGCCTGTGTGACTGTGAGAAGTTCCACTTGATGATTGGGCTAAATCACAAACACTGTGTTCTGAACGCCTGGTGAGGCTTCAGTTACTCATTATTCTTAACCTTCCTTTGTTAGACACAAGGTATAGCCATGTCAAAACTTCTATTTTATAAGGGGAAAATGCACTGACTTAAATTGCCTTTGTTTCTGTATTGGAGAGCCACTCTGTATTTCTGTCCCTGAGCACAGCAGCCACCCCATGGCCAAGCTCTGCTGAGAATGGCAGCCCACGCTGGTGGGCTTAGGGAAGTCACAGCCTTGGTGTGCATTACAAGCCTGGACTGTCTCGTGGTGGTTGCACTGCACACCTGCTGTCTGTTCCTGCTCTCAGTGCAGCTTTGCACGGGGCCTTTGCATGTTGTCAAGGTCTGAAAGTTGCTGCTGAAGAGCATGCTCTTTTTTTTGGTGGTGGTGGTGTTTCTTCTTTTTCTTTCTGAGGAGATCAGAAACCTTCCCAAAGTCTTCCTTTTATTGTAACTAATAAGGAAAGGAAATGCTTTGAAAGGAGATGTTGGGCAGACTTCTGCTTGCCTGTCCGCCTGCCTTTTGAGGACTCTGCTCTTTGTCCCTTTACAAATTACAGTGCGTGCTCCACCTGCCCGTGCTGCTTAAGGCCACTTCTACCTGCTGTGCTGAAAGAGGGGTGCTCGTTGGCCAGAAGAGGCATCACAAGCCTCCTCCTGGTTTGAAGCCCCTGCTCCACATGGCACCCTGCAGCCCTGTGACCCATCCAAGTGTCAGCAGCGTGACATGCCATGAAGCCTTTCAGGTAGCAAAGGAAGGATGAGGGTTTTAAGGACGTGGGAAGGTACCCGTGAGCATGTGCTGGGGTCTGGGAGCTGAGGATAACTTGGGGAATGCTGAAGCCAGAAGAGCAGGGGACCACCAGGAGGTGTGGGATAGGAGGGAGCGCTGCGACTGCTCTCAGGAAGCTTTATGTTTCAGTTCTGTCTTGCCTTGCAGTTCAACAGTCTGCACGCTGACATTTGCAAGGGGTTTCTTCTGTCATAATGCACATGTTCAGATTACTTCTCTGGCTAAGCAGGCTACATGATGATTCTTGTTCTGCACAAAGTTAGGCTTTCCAGTTGGTTCTTTATCTCAGATCCTCTCCTCGAGCCGTGCTTTTTAGGCATTGTGATAGTGACTGAAGGTTCAGACAATGCTTTGATCGAGGGCTCTGCACTGCTGAGCAGGGGATGCCTCTGTGGGTCTATTTGTGGGCTGCTGAGATGAGCATACAGGGGTGCAGCTCCATGGGAGCCTGGAGACAGTAGCAGCCTCAATGAGCTTGGGCTTTAATTTCCCGAGGAAGAAAATAGGCTGCTAGATAGTACAAGGTTCCTTCAGAAGGCCTTGATTATTTCTAATGTCCCTCCCTTGCCCTCCTGTTCATATAGAACTCTGCCTAATGATGCATTCTGTTTGGGCCAAATGCAATCACAATGCATGCTAACGAACTCCCTGAATGGTGAATGGTCTAAAAGTAGAGTTTTATGACCCGCACAGATAGCAGCAGTTACAAAGCCTGTATTTGGAGGGCGTATGGGATATAATGCTTCCTGAAGGCAGCAGAAAGTGGTGGTGAGGAGCTACTTGTGCATGCAGCAGTCTTGCAGCTCCCCAGGGAGGAGCAAGGATTTAATTCGGGGTCAAAAAAACAGAGACTTGTAGAAAGAAAGCTTTCATGTCTGCTCCTTATGACAAAAAAGAAGTTTAGAACCCTCTGCTAGACCTGCACATCAAGATATACATGTATTACACAACATTTATCACGAGTGACTTGTGTGCTAGTCGTGCTTAATTACTCGCCTTCAGTCCTCACTGCGCTTCAGAAGCTGTACATCCCGTTCCCCATTCATCAGGTGTGCCAGGAGCTGGTTTGTCTGCTTCTGATGCATGGTGATGGAAAACCAGAGCTGGCTGGGAATGCTTCACTGGATAATTGCTGGGCTTGTTTTTTGTAGTAGTGGCTCTTCATTTTTAACCATATATAAAGCTCCTGGGGTGGGGAGGGGGGGAATCTCTGAAGGTGGTGGGGTGCATTAGCAGGAATGGCAGCATCATCCTAGCCCCGCTTTCTGCGGCTAGTAAGTGCATTTTTCTTTTCTGCATGGTGGTATTACTTGGTGGCTGGGCAGCCTGTGAATTTGGGATGGCTTTGGTGCACCCAGGGAGATGTGCCAGCAGGGACATGGTGCAGTGGGAGTGAGCTCTGGCACTCAGCAGGGATGCACGCTTGAGTAAATTCTTTGGACAGATGGCGTTTTGAAGGCTTCAGGATCAGTGTTGTTTCCTGAAACAGCTGCAGTACAGTTTTGCTCTAAGGGGATTTGTCTTCACTTGTGATGCCCAGGCTGGTGCAACTTGGGTAGAGCTGGTTCAGGGTCAGCTCTGCATCCCGAGGGGAGTGCCCTGTCAGGCCGAGCTCTGCTCTGCTCGCTGGGCAGGCAGCTGTCTGGGATCTGACAGCTTCCTAATGACATTCTCATTGCCAAAGAAAACCAAGCCTTTGAGTCTAAGGCAGCCAGCTCGTTTGGTAGCACTTCCAATTGGCTTTGTCCAAAGCGAGATGCGGAACTTGAAGAATTAAAACCTCAACCACTCCACACTGTGCCAAATATTAGCTGAACTTGAGTGGGTAAAGTGCCAGCCAATGTCATCTCTTATGTGCTTTTTGTGCATTTTCTTTAATAATTGCCAGCTTTGGTTCATCAAAAATAATTTTACACTTGGCTTCCCTGATTTTTAATTAGTGTTTATCGTGTAAAACTATAGCCAGGGAGCTCTCTGAACGCTTGGAACAGGCAGCACCACTAAGTGGTAAACAACCAGTTTGTCCATGAATACCTCTCTGCTTTTGTATATGTTTGTTTTCCTGAGTTGTAATTACCAGGCTTAGTCCTAAATTGTTCTGCTTCGTAACATCTCTGGCCTCAATAATTTTTTCTATATTTTTCACCTCTCCCGAGAACTCCATTTTTAATGGTTAATTTAAAGGAAACCTCTTGCGTATTATAACATGCATTCTGATTAGTACACCTAATTGCAAAGAGTACATTACTTTGAAAGAAAATGAACAAAGCCCTATTCTTCAGCTTGGTTTCATTTGCACACTTATTTTTGGAGTGGATGGAATTGTGAGCGCAGGCGCTAGCAGCGCAGTAACACCCTCGTGCTTGGGCAAAATCAGAATATTGGGTTGCCTTTGGGTGTACAGCCTGTTTGTACCCACGAGCACAAACAGGCGGCCGTCGTGCCAAGTCAGGCTTTAAAAATGTCAGTTGTCGTGTCACTGTGGATTTCAGATGGGGTCAGAAATGGCGGTGGTGACAAGGTGGGCTGGCAGGAAAGCACGCCTGGTTTGCTCCCGCGGGGAGTCACAGGGTGTCAGAGCAGGTTTGTTCACTGGAAGTCGTTTTCTTCAATTTGCTAATGGCTTAGCGATGTTGTAATTAGCCAACTTTGGTATTTTAAAGTAAGTGCTTTTCGTAGCATCTTTGTATTCTTTGTGGAGCGATCTGTTTTTCTCCAAGCACGCTGCTGCGAGCCGCCTTCTTTTCAGTCCTTTCAGTGTGGCCATTTGCAGGGTCCTTCCTCAGAAGAGATGCTGTGGGTAAAAGCTTTCCCTGCGAGAGTTCTCACAGGGCCACGGGACTTGTCCCAGTGACAGGCACCCCTGGAAGATGTTAGGAACATGCATTAAATAAATGGTTGGAGCTGTGTGTGTGGGAAGCTGTGGTGGTCCGCCTGCATTCTCCTCTCAGTGCCGCTGACTGCCCGCATTTGGTTAAGCCTGCTTCAGCAATCAGGTCTGGAAGGAAGAATTTCTACCTTAGCACTGCCCTTCACTGGCCTGGCAATGCAAGCAGGTGTGACTGCGGGACTGAACCTCCGTCTGGAAACTGGTGTGGATTTCTCCAAGAGGACTATGGTCTGCACATGAAACTTCCATGGGAGGTGGAGGGAAGGTAGAAGAAGAGCCATCCATCTTCTACAGGCAATTCCAGCTTCTTAATCAGACGTTCTCTGGAGAGGTGCAATTTCCATCTTGATCCACCTGTTACCAAATGCTTTGCCAACACCAGGTGATTTTAAGGACCTTTAGCTGGGAAAACCTTCCCCTTTTTCTCCTAAATCAGCAACCAATCAAACGTTTTCATTTCAGCCAGGTTGATTTTGTAAGACATGGTACAGATGAGGGCATGGTGAGTGCTAAGCCCCCTGTCCCCAGAACTGCTGTGGACATTTGTTTTGGGGTGGTTGGTTTTTTCATCCTTTGGGCTGTTAACAAGAAGTTTTGCTTTGATGAGGAGGTTGAATCACTTGGGACCAGAATTGGAGAAACCCATACATCCACATCACCTCAGTTTCATGTGGATGTATGAGGTGCCTACAGGCTGACTGCCTGGCTTGGTTCCATGGGTTCATCCCAATTCTGTCTCCACAAATGCGTGGTGTTGTGCTCAGCTGCCTGCAGTGCTGTGTGTGTGAGCTGTGTTGTAAAGATGAGGGTATCTTGTGTGTTTTGTGGCCTTGTTTAACACCTGACAACCAGTGCAGTTCAGACAAAATCTGCATGCAAGAATAGCTGCAGTTGAAATAACTTACATTGCTTTGAAAAGTTACCTTAATTGCTCCACATTGACCCCAGCCTCACTTAACTGACCTTTTCACAATCTCCCATTCCTTTAATTGTTTGAGCCTTGGTGCATAAATACTAAGTCCTGCGCCACTTGTTTAGCAGATGATCGAGTTATTGTTGTTTGGCCATCCTCTGCTCTGCAAATATTGATTTCTTGGTGTAGTGTTTAAATCTATGTATGTATTTTTTATTTCATAGGAAGCAAGAACAGAATCTATTGCCAGACCTTTGGAGATCAATGAAGCTGAGAAGATGATGAAAGTTGCCATTGAGTGTGTTCTGGTAAGCAAATCGATATTTATTTTATTGCAGAATCATCCTTTCTCTCTTCTGCTGGGCCAAGTAATGCTCCACCTGGGTAATTAACAGGAAATGTGGAACTTCAGCTCATGGCTAATGCAGGTATTGGGTTTTTGGTAACATGAAATGTGTGAACACAAATCCATCAAGGCAGAGATTGGTACATGCTGATGCTTTGTGTCATGGTAATGAAGAGTCACCGATGATCTTGGTGGTTTGCTGACAAACCCTTGGTGTTGCAGTCACCACAGCTGCATCGAAGGACAGCTCCCTTGGCTTCTCTCTTGGGAGAAAAGGACGGAAAGCCCCCTCTGCATTTCAGTCATGTTCCCTGCCCTGTTAAGGGCTCAGCAATAGCCTCAGAAGTGCTAAAGGAAGAAGGACTAGATCAGCACAGAAACAGACGTCGTTGCTTAAGCCACGTAAATTTTAGAATCACAGCTACAAGGGATATACTTGGAAATGTGAGTGTGTTGGTACCTCTGGAGCTGTGAAGCTGGAAGCAGGATAGCTGAACTGGGAAGGGATGAGAAGAGCAGGCAGTGTGCTCGTTGGGGCATGCCAGTGTGTCGTTGTGATTCCAGTGTCAGAGGTGCCTTGGTCTGTCCTTGTCTCTAGAACGCTGATCTTACTCCAGTGCTTGGGCTCTGTATTTCAACCACTAGCTGCCCTGATAGGCATTGTGCAAGTATAGTAGTTAATTAAATCCTAGTGAGTGCTGCAAGTTAGTTAGCTGCAAACTGTATCCAATCCAGTTCTGTAATCACAAGGCTTGGAGTTCCAGGTTTAAACAGCCAGCACATAATCAATAGATGCTTCAGGCAATCTTTCCTTACACTTCTCCTATTTGCAGTCCATATGAACTCTAAATGTTGTTAATGTGCATTGATATTCTGGGCAGTAGTGTTCATAAACTAACAGGAAAATATTAGAGTAATTGGCTTCTGGAGAATATCAATTTAGCACATACCTCAGCTGGTTCAGTTCTGGACCAGTCACTGAAATGACCTATTGTAGCTGGACAGCACATAGCAATTACTGCTAGAGCTCCAGCAAGTGTGAAGTCTTTTCTCCCTCTTACTCATCACAGCTTCTAGAGCATGAGCACGCTGAATGTCCTCATTTGTTTAAACAAGCTGGAATATTCCCACTTTCCCCTCCTTATTCCTGTAACGTGGTACAGTGTTTGGGATGCTTCTTGGATTTTGAAAAGACAGATATAGCAGGACTCAGGAAAGGGTGAAGACAGTGGGATGGATCAACTTTTCCTTCCTGATAAATGTCACTTTTTTAAAAGAAAAATTGTTGATGGAATCCTAACATCTCACTAGAATAGCACCAAGAAATAAATGCATTTCTCTTCTGTGTTTGTTCAGATGCTTACCTGTTGAGAGATGACTTTATGTATCCTGTCAGATCTTGTGAGGAGGGCATTGTTCCTTCCTTTTTTGATGAAAAGGAAAAAGTTGAAGCCCAGGACAGCTGTGTTTGTGGGTGGTTTTTTCTTTCTTTAAGAATGTCTGGAGAAAAAAGTAGGTATTTTAATTTGTAAATGTCCAGACAGTTTGTTATCTTGGCCACAAAAAAAACTTGTTAATTGGTATTGCTTTGCTGGTTTCTCTTCTAGCTCATTGTCATAAAGTTACTTGAAAATGTGCAATGGGAGATAATACAGAAGCACAATCAGTGTCTGAAAGATAATTCTACCCGTTGCAGTGCAGGCTGAGGTTCACCATCCTTCTCTTTTAGGAAGAGGTCCAAAAGACTAAGGACATGTTGAATAACGTGGCTTTGGACGAAGCCAATTTGGAAGCCAAGATTGAAAAGAGGAAATCGGAGCTGGAAAGAAGCCAGAAGAGGCTACAGACCCTGCAGAGCGTTCGGTAAAGATTGTGAACTGATTATCTGCTACATAAATGAGCACCGGCACGAATGATGGTACTGCGTGCTCTTCGTGCTCAGAGCAGCGAGGAGTGACGTCTGTAATGAGACTGAGATGGTGGCCTGTGGAAGAAAGATTTTCGTCACTAGTGGTGCTTAATCTGGATTGTAATTATTTATTTTTTTCAGTTTGTGGATTTAGATTCAGATTATCTGGGCTGTTTAAAAAAAAAAAAAAACAAGCAGAGTATTGTTTGGTGGGCGGCTTACTTGCTGCTTGAACCGAACACAGTGGTCAGGTAGCATGTCTGTCTTATGTTGTCTTTAAGCATAACTGGTGCCAGGTGGTTCTGCTGAAAATGATGTGTTCTCTGTTCCCAGCCCCCAAGGTAACTAGGCACTTCTTGCTGGGGTACGTTCCTCTGGGCAGTGACACAGCCTGCCATAAAACCAATGTGTTCAGATTCACAATCTGGGTTGATTTCATGCCCCTTGGTTAAATTGCAGGTTTAGACAATGTAAAAAAGGTTCTGTTCTTGAAAAAAAATATAAATAAGAGAAAAATGAGTGGTGGAAAGAGTAACAGTGGATTCATATACGTATGATCTGTAACACTTCAGAGGAAGTATGTTGGGTAGATGTGAAGCATCAAACAGCAGAGACATTCTGTGGGGCACATCTGTAGGTGCTGTAATAAGATATCCTTAGTACCAGCACTGGGTGTGCTTCTAATGGCACAGCACAGTTGTTGCAAATGTGTCTCCAGTGAAGTAGCTGGCTTCTCAGGCATACAACGAAGTGGGGCTGTGGGACAGGAGGATGATGCCTTTGGAAAGGAGTGGCAGTGGATACACATTGAGCTTTCCTTTGCTACGTAAGATTTTCCCAGGGTAGGTTAGTATTCCTTCCTCTCATGCTTTTAGTCTTGAAGTAGGGTGGAGCCCTCAGAAGAGAAGGCCCTTCTAGAGTGGTTCAGTAGACATGGAAAAACAGCTGCGAAAATGAGAATGCTGTTTCAGAATTCTTAGTGTATGGATCTGTATTTCTCTGAGTCGTTTGTTCTTGTTGTCTCCAGTCCTGCTTTTATGGATGAATATGAGAAGATCGAAGAGCAACTGCAGAAACAATACACCAGCTACCTAGAAAAGTTCCGTAACCTGAGCTACCTGGAGCAGCTCCTGGACGATCATCATCGGGCTGAGCAAGAGATGTTTGAGGTAACATGGCTTAGAAATGCTCAGCAAGACTCTGTACTCTCTAGTCCTTTTCCTTATAGCAGGACATGTTGTGATACCTGCTACTTGTTGTAGAACCTGCTCTGAAGGACTGGGAGCTCACTGACGTGCGGTGAAGTGACAGCTCGCAGACAAACGTGATAATGCACTTTTGCTTTTTCAGTGAGTGAAGTTAAACCAGTGTAATGATGCCTCTTCCCAGTCTAACTTCCCTTGATTCTTTCAGATGACACTTTTTGGTTGTGAAGAGTATTTCCAGCCTTCCTCATCTGCCGTTTGCTGTGTACAGTGTATGTGCTAAGAGTTCTTAAACACTTGTTTTTATTGTCTGCCAACAACTGATATTTAAGGGTTTGTTAGCACAAGGCTCTTCAGTTTTCTCGTAGTTGTCATGTTCAGTGACAACATAGCAGAAGTATCACTCAAAAGATCAGCTGAGTTGGAATCCTCTCTCGCAGGGACTTCTTGTTCATAGAAGTTCTATTTTTGTGTTGATTTGCTGAGTTGTATCAGTTCAATGTGATTCTCGAGTTACCCAGCAGGGTAGAAAATACACGTCTCTATCTCATCTTGCTTGATCCTTTCCTTTGGGTGTTTATTGGACTGCAGCACTTCCAGCCAGCCTTTCATTCAGCTTCTGCAGCTTCATGTTTTACTGATGTTATTGGCTTTTCTTTCTTCTAGCAGCCTTTACTCAGTACATTTTCTGCTTGCATTGAAAAGAGATTTCAGTGAATGATCTCCCCTTGGACCTTGGTATTGGTGGGTGCACTGTGCTTTGAGTGAACCAGTGCTTTCACTTCTTGGCTTTTCCTAATGCAGATCACTACTTTGTCAACACAACTCACTCTTGTTCCTGGCAGAAATACAGGGGAGCTGTGCATGATGTTCCCTGTTCCTGTGACTGCACTTCTTGCTTTGGCCATGTCTCTGTGTGCCTACTGATTTGGAAAACAATAAAATAAAATAAAAAACAGCCAACAAACCTTAAGTAATTGGCTCTCAAGTATTCATACTTGCATTTAGAAGTAGTAAAACCTTGTGACCTGTACTTAGGCTGGAAATGAGGTATGGTAACTTTTCAGTCCCTCTTCTGCTTTGATCTGTCTGCACAGCACAAAGCACAGGCAGCTTCACCACCAGCCGTCAGAGCTTTTGGCAGGCTGCATGTAATGTAGTAATTTCCATCATCTCTTGGATACAGGAAAAGCATACTCTAGTATGTTCAGAAGCATCAAATATTTGGCTGCATTTTTGTCGGAGGGGAAGGTGAACCTTTATTTTAAAGTACTTGTTAATTGCTGTGAACCAGCTTCCTATTAATCTCCCATTTTGTAAGCTGTTTATCTCTGTAGATGCTATTCATTTCTAAGCTAACTACAGGTTAGTATTTTCTCATGTCTTGTTTAATAATGCTCTAGTTCTTCCACATATCTTTGGCCAAAAAAAAAAAAGGCTTCTATTAAATCCTAATCTTGAAATGAAACCTAAAATCTGATTATTTTTTTGCCTTCTGTTCAAATGTCGTTCAGACTTAATACCAAAAGCAGAAATGTTTTGAATATGAGTACCTGGAACTGCTTATAAATTCATGCGCGGGAGTTAGTAATGACTTGGCTTACAGCTCTTGAGAGGATTTTTATTAAAAGATAATAAGATGAGGGAAAAGCCTTTGTCATTCAGGAGTGTTCCTGTGATTAGAATCTGAAGAGCACTTTTCTTTTACCTGTGCTCATTCCTTCTGTGAGACACCTAGAGAATCCACCCATATACTTCAGCTTTTCATTTATTAGGATAAGCGGGCAGCAATACTTTGACATTGTCTAGAATAAAAGAGTATTAAAGGCTGTGAGAAAAAGATGTGGATTTTGTGCCTACTTCTGTCACTTGTTGTACGTGGTATGCATTAGCAAGCATCAGAACTGGCAGCATCTTTAACTAACATGTACTTGATGTTAAAATACAATTTAGTCTTCTGCATTTGGAGTGTTCTTGCCCTGAGTGATGACCTGTGCTGGTCTGTTTCTTACTATGATCTCAAGTGATCAAGTTACTTGTGCTTAAAGCACCACTAAAATGCATCACGTTGGCTCCAACCAGCATGGAGTTTGCCTCTTGAGTTTAGATCTATAGCTTGATCCTAATTCTGAGAGGAAGCTGAGGTTATCTCAATTCATTGCCCATGTATTAGAGTCTGTTAAATCATTTCCCTAGGGAGCGTTTGGGAATACCAGAAATAAAAAAGGGGAGGGGAAAAAAAAAAGTAGCATGGAGAGCAAGGACAGAAGGCTGGAGTATCTGAAATACAGAGAATGTTTAAAGGATGTGGCTCCAAACATCTCCTTGTGGGCAGCAATCCAGTGACTAGTCTCTTGCCAACCTGGAACCGCCAAGGCGTTCCTCTCGGTCTTGGTCTGCTTTTCACGTGGTGTTTCCTTACTTTTGGCTGCAAGGTTGTGAAGCAGAACAGTGGGTGGCTTATTACAGCCACAAACACAAGTGCTTTCCTCCAAACGGATGCTGCATGCTGTCTTCAAGATTATATCTCTGTATCATTTTCAGAATCAGCAGAGGAAAAATAACAAGGATAATTGCATTTAATCTGTTTCAGTATGCAGCCTCTTGAGCTGTTAAACGCACTGGAAGTTGTGTTGATTTTTTTTTTTCCAGTTGTATTTGTCTTTGTTCCACCAAACAAATCTTAATTATCTTCTGTAGTGGAAGCGAGAGTCAACTCTTTTATCATTGCCTTGCATTTTGTTAAATAGCTTGCTAGGATAAAGCAAGGGCAATGTAATTAGATTAATCCAGCACTCTGGGTGCTGTTCAGCACTGAGGACTGATTCCTGGACCCCTCTCTTTGACTCATTGCATGTTTTTGAGAAGAACTTCTGTTCTGATTGAGAGACCGTTGCTGAATAACGAGTCTAATCTTTAGTGCCCTTAGCCTCAAAGCTGTTTTGGTACCCTGCTGACGCTGCACAGCTAATGACATAGGCCAGAGTGCATTTCCTAATTAGAAAAGTGATTTAAAGATTGTACCCAAGCACACCATTTTAATTAAGTGACACCGAGCAGCTGAAGCAGCGCGGCCTTTCCAAACCACGGTGCTGGCTCTCTGTGTGGATTTCTTGGGTTTGTTCTCTAAGTGGTAGGTGTACAGCTGCACGGAGAGCTGCGCTCTGCAATTCGTGCTGATGTGGTGTTGGGCTTCACAGAATCGTAGAATGGTTTGGGTTGGAAGGAGCCTTTAAGATATCATCTAGCTCCAGCCCCCCTCTGTAGGCAGGGACACCTCCCTCTAGGCCGGGCTGCTCACAGCTCCGTCCAGCCTGGACGTTCCCGTTCCTTTTGGCACCCAATGTCTGCAGTAACACAGAGCACTGTCTGGAGAGCAGCTGGCAGGCATCTCCTGCCAAGCACTGCGCTGAGAAACATCCCTCAGCGTTAAGAGAATCTCGAAGGCTTGCTATTGAATCTCAGCCAAATGGATTGGCAGAGCTGAACAGTTAATTGATGATGAAATTACCACCTGCAGAGTACCTGCCTGTTTGATGTGGAAGCGCTTTGAAACGTATGAGAAACGTGGAATTATTTGTCTGCCCTCCACTCTTGCTCGTGGGCACGTCGGAAGTCCTAACATGACTCCTCCTTTGGGTGAATTTCTCATATGTATTGACAAACTGTCACGCACTATTTATTATTGGATCCGAGGAATTTAAATAAGGGCATTTTGTCTTTGTGGTTTCCTTCGCCTCTTTTTTCATTTTCAGTCACCTCCTTTATTCAGTTCTCTTGTGCTGCTCACGCCGTTAATCCATCTTCTTGCAGAAGCATGGATTTATGTGCCACGTCGTCCTGAAGATTTGTTCTTATTTTTCTACTATGTAAAAAGAGTCAGCGCTATCTGGTAGCGTTTACCCCATTTTTATGATGAAATGGGTTCTGATGTTTAGGCATTAAAGTTATTGGAACTTTGGCTGCTGTAAAATTCCAAGTTTATGGGCTTTTCAGATTTGTGGGCTGAGTTTTTCTACGGACTATAATGGATGCCCGTCCTTTAAAGGACAGCACTGGCTAATACAGTTAAAAAGGCTTTTTTGGAACTAGTTTGTGTGATGCCAGAATAACTTGGCAATATCCCTTAGCATTCGTTAGCCTTTTTTTCTAGGTGGAATATATTTATTCTTGTTCTTCTCAGAGGACATCGCTGAAGTACTTTCTTCTCCTTCAGCTGCTTCCTCGTAGGGTGTTTTAAGAATGCTTCTGTGATGGCATTGTGAAATCTTGACTAAGAAATACGACAGAATGGTGGACACAAGGAAGATGTTCTAAGCCACCCAGTCGTTATCTCTGCTTTGAGATTGCTTGAACCAATTTTCTTGTTGTTGCTCTGCTGAGTAAGCAGTCCATTGTGATGGAAGTTTAAGCAATGGAAAAAAAACACAAATGCAGTGTATTGTGAGTTTCTTTTGCAACCTGCTCTGCCCAAATGAAAGCCCTTCTTCACTGACCTAATGCTTTCCTATCAGAGCTCTGTGCCTGAAGCAGATGTTCTGTTCTCCATATTGGACATAACGGGAGACCCGAGTTCTGCTGCTCTCCAAGATCAGCTTCGGTTCTGCTGCTTTTTGTATCTTTTGCATTGTACTGTCCCATCTGAAATACTAAAATTCCCATTGCAATGACTGATTTCTGAAACAGGCAGGAGTTCAATATGAAAAGTGGTTGGTTACTGTCTTTAATCTTCTAGCTAATGTGCACTTGAATTATTACTGTTCAGTAGCATTTTTTATAGGGACCAGGAGAGCACTCCTGTTCCAGCATTGCTAAATGACATCGAGTGTCAGAGGTAAAAGTAAGCAAGGGCATTTTAATTTCTGTTACTTCTGTTTTGGCACCTTGTCCAGTGTACAAGTATGACAGCACCGGTGGGCTGAGACATGTGAATCCCAAAGGGGAGAAAAATGGGGAAAAGGGAGAGGAGGAGGAAGGGAATGCATAGGGAGAGAGAGTGAGGGCAGCTGAGCACAGGAAGAAGGGGCACGGGAAATTGCTACCTGAGAAACTACTGTCACACAAAAGGAGATTGTGGAGACAGAAAACAGGTGGGAAGGCGTGTGAAGAGCATCGTAGATGTGATGGAGTTGCACAAGGAGCTGCTGCCCCATGCCTTCTTTCCGCTGGAGCAAAGACCTGCAGCTCCCTCCCAATACCATGGCAACTAGGGTTAGATCTCAGAGGTACCTCTGGGTGCCCTGCAGTGCTGTGCATGCCTGCTCCTGGTGCCTCACTGATACTGCCTCACATTAAAAACCTTAGTGCAAATGTTGTGGGAAATGAAAACAACTGAGATGAGCATTTCTCAGTGCTCAAAGATCTGCACGTTTGTTAGGATTCCCTTGATATCTGATGTGCCAGATGGGTAAACAGAGCTTGCCTTTGTCTCCCTAATGGTCTTCAGACTTGACAGATTCTAGAACTTACTATTTTCACAGACCTAGAGATCAAACAGGAATTGATTAAAACCCTAAAACTGCCACATAAAACGCACTTTATTCTAATGCATGGTACCCCCTAGGTTGGCTTGGGGAGAATAGAACTGATATTTGATATTTGTGAAGCCTTAACTATTTTCTGGTAGCTTAGGACGTACAAGTACAGAATTGCAACTCCTTGTTGACAATACTGTTTTCACTGAACTAACTGAATTAAAAAGGGAGCCCGAGGGGAGGTTTGCTTCCATGAGCCAGAGATGTGTGGGAAAGCAGGGAGATCTTTGAATAGGCCAAGACCCACTTGGGGGTAGGGGAGAAAAAGCCAAGAGCGCTGTGGCAGGGGATTGGTGACCGGAGGATGACGCAGGAATACATTCTCACATCAAATTCAGCCATAGATCAGAGAAGTGGGACTCACTAAGAGTAGGGGGGATTGGTAGGATTGGGGATGACTTCCCAGGGCAGCTGCTAAATTTTCTTGCACGTGCTATTGCTGTGGTTTTTTTTGGAAGGAGCTACTTGTTACAGGTTCATCACTTAGAAGATATTTATGAGCAACAGCAACGCTTACATTGTGCCTTCAGCTGCTCCTCAGCAGTAAGAGTGAAGAGGATCCTGTGTGTCCGGGCTGGGTGCTGTGCTGGGATACAAACGCCTTGCACAGCCTGCTCCAGTCCTGTCCTGCTGCTGCTACTGCAAAGCCACGCTGGTCCTGTTGTGTATGAACTGCTCTGCAGGTGGAGAATGGACAGGGGGACAGGGCCCACTAAGTCTGCAGTGTAGTAATTGATGGGCAGCTTCCTCGTCATGCCAGCGCTTGTTTATGTGAGGCATGAGATGTTACAGCTTTCAGTGATAGCAGAGCTTGGAAATCCATCAGTGCTGCCAGAGATCAGACGCTGTGTAGCTTCTTGACTTCCAGTTCTTAGCTTGTCTTGCTGAATTTCTTGTGCAGTCACCTCTCTCCTGAAGAAACATTATAGGATGTTGGGGTCTATTTTGTGCTTTTCTGCATTTTAGTTTTTAAGTATTCTCTTTATCTGGTCTTATTTGGTAAGAAGATAGGATAAGAGGATTGTTCATTGTTCCTCTGTCTTTCTGCATTATGCTTTTGAACATTGACAAGTATTTCAGGCATGTGAATTGTGTAACAGAAATGTGGCTTGAATTCTGCTCCAAGTAGGACACGGTCATAGCTCGCTTGAAGCAACGCTGATCAAGTGGATCTAGTTTGTTTTTTTGTTAGAGATCAACACATACCAAAAATCATTACCAGAAACCTTTTAATGTGTGGTTACAAACCAAGGAATTGGTTGAAAGAGAGGTCAAATAACACTTACTTTGAGACTGACACTTGCAACTGATTTGCAGCAAATGACATAAGTAGGTAATGCTAAAATGATGTATGTGAAATTTAGGAGGTTTGTACTCTGTTGCTGCACGAGGTACTTAGCAGCAGAGAAAAGCAGCATGGAAATAGTAGCATTTTGATTCACACAAACGTGCATAATCTGAAAGTGAAAAACAGGTTGGTTTTTATGTCATGTTACATGGTAAGGTCATTCTCAGATTTCCAGCTGTGTAGAAGTAATTTCTAGTTTAATTCTGTGAAATGTATGAAAACAAACCACTGTGCAAGGATGAAGGTGGACTTGTGGGACAGACCTCTTGGCAGAGCCCTTGTATCTGGTGCCTGCCTTGTTCCTGGGCTGGCACTGGGAGTCAAGGCAGCTTCCAGAGTCCTTCCATTACTTCCTTCTCTGAATGCTCCAGAACACTCTTGGGGTTCACCGGAGTTGATTCTGACCCTGAGATAGATGCCAGTGGGCTAAATTGTGAGCCGTGCCACTGCAGAAGCATTGCAAAAGGATCAAGCATCAGCATTAAGGACAGGTAAGAAATCCTGGGCCGACCGCATCTTTCTGCCTGGGAACTATGCCATCCCTTTCAAGGGAGCTCTGTTTGCATCAGTAGCGTTGTCTACTTTATTCTTCTAAGCCATCACAAAGAGACATTTTAAAGAAGCTCTGTCCCTGTCTTCTGGTGTGGTAGCTAGAGCCTTGTCCTGGTGAGCAGGAACTGGGACCTCCTGTGTTGTCAGGCTGGAGAAATTGTAAAGCCCGTGTCTCTAGTTCTTGTGCTGGGGCTCTAACAACAGCAGTGCTAAGACAGAGGCTTGCTGGCTCTCCCTCTTAATTTGGGGCTCGCTGGGTGGGAAATCAGAAATAAACCGTGTCAGCCACTTAAGAAGAGATTACTTGCTATAAGAAACATAGATTGTATCGGAACTAACTGATCTCAAGATGAAAGGCTGCAAATTCCATGATCAATTCCTGGAACCATGAAGTTCACTGAGAGCAGCTACTCTTTAATGAAATAAATTCTATCCTTGAAAAGAGCGAATAATTGTGGTAGCCCTTGGACCACAGAGGGGTTTGTGCTCCCCATAGCACGGAGCAGGTAATCCTGACATTAGATTCTGGCAGTCGGTGCCTGCTT
The DNA here is from genome assembly GCF_002078875.1 of Numida meleagris. Taxonomy (NCBI): domain Eukaryota; kingdom Metazoa; phylum Chordata; class Aves; order Galliformes; family Numididae; genus Numida; species Numida meleagris. The sequence goes on along the minus strand of NC_034421.1, from coordinate 13,267,977 downwards.
TGTGGTGGTGAACAAGACACAGCAGTGACTACTAACTTCCAATCAGTACCAATTGGGATCTTAATTTCTTCACACGGTGCAAACTGCCCTCAGGTTTACACTGCAGAATTGTACATTAATTCAAATAAATCGCACGTCCAACCAGTATCGCTGGTGAGTTAGCACAATAAAACATAATACCTGGAGGGAATGCTCAATGAGCTGCTCTGGAGTCATTGTAATTCACATCTTCCACGAAAGCGAATTGGAACAATGGAGAGGAACTGCCATAATAGTAAGCTTGTGTTATAGCTAATGATGACTGCATTTGAATCTGAGGATAAAGTCCGTCCTCTGTGACACAATTTCAGACAGTAATGAATTCCTGAGTGTTAGTGCTGACTTGTGAAGCTTGTCTGAAAGCACTTCAGCTGGAAAATTCTGGGCGGAAAATGCTAGGCTGGGTCCTTTTCTTTTTAATTTCTTTCTCAGTTCTGCTTGCTCCTATTGCTCAGCGCTGGGGGATGATGTAGAGGCCTGTGATCTCACCTAGCTTTGTGTTGCATTCTCGCTGGTTCCCTTCCAGCCCTTGTCTGCTCACGATCCTGGTGAGCTATGCCGTGTCATGGGTGGTCATGGAAATCCTCAGCAGTGTGCTCAGTGCTGTGTTGCCTATAATGTTCTGCTCCCTCAACTCTGATCAGTGGTTCCTGGATGGTTCAGGAGGATTTCTTATGTTCTCTTGGGGCATTTAATTTCAGGCCTTCAGTCAGCCTTGTTGAATTTGGATCTTAATGTGAAAGGAGAAGCTAAACCTAACATAAAGGTAGCCATAGGCAGCGCACTTATGCTGCTTTAACCAACCTAAAAAGGCATTTATGCTTGTACTTATTCTGGCAAATCCTTGACATTGCAACGTTCCTCACTTCTAAGTGGCCCAATTTATGTGAGCAGTGAGATGTCTCTGGCTGGTGGCACAGCAAAGCATGCTTGGGGAGCAGTGTTGGAAAACCAGTTCAGGGGGAACGTTTGGTGTAAATGTCATCTGTGTTTTTATGAAGGATTCTCCACGCTTATGATGCTACTATCCCTTTATTGTTAACCAAATAGAAGTAGGTAAGAGAATAGTTACACCAGTCTGAACAGAAATGACCCATGCTGTCTAAGATGCACATGTGGGTGTGGGGGAAAAGTGGCTGGCTCAAGCAGTAATGAAATGAGGTGCGTGCGTGCTTGCAGGAAGGGATCCTAATTGTTGGAGCTTCAGGAAGAGAGGGGTAGGAAGGTGAGGGAAGAAAGGAGGGTTTGAAACATCAGGTTCATCAGAGACAGCACTGACTTCAGAACTGGCAGGGCTGTAATGAAGGAGTAAGGTTGCGGGGGGCTGAGCTGCCGTCCTCCTCAGGAGCCTTCACGTAGCTTGTGTCAAACTGTTTGAATTGCCATCCATCAGAATGCATAGCCCAAAACAGGCTCAGTACAGCATCGGGGAAGACTATTTGAGACAGAAATGGTTTTTTTAGTAGAAAAGCAGTCAGAAGAGGTACATAACTTTTAAGCCCACTTTCTCGATCACTGAGTCACAGATTAATTCTAGTTGGAGGAAACCTTATGAGGTCTCCAGTCCAAGGTCCTCTGTGGCATTGGAGCACGTTGCACAAGACTGGATCTGATCAAGCACAGGGACCACACGGCCTCTCGGGGCGAGCTGCTCTGTGAACATTTGAGTGAAAAACGTAACGTGTAGATTTTGGAGAGGGTGCAGAAACGTGTGCAGAAAGCTTTTATATTGCACCAAGAAATGTGGCCCTGGGAGAATTACCATTTTGCTCTATTAGGATAAGAGAGAGGAGCTCTGGGAAGTAACAAGGAGGGTTCATATGAAGCAGAAATAGGGCATTCCAGTCTATAGGGCGAGTCATGAAACTCAACCAATAGTGCAAGAGTGCGCATTTACCGAGCTGGAATTCGCCTCCCTGAGCTGATTTGCTCTTCGTGTTCGGTCCTGTCCTTCTGATTTCCCGAGGGGAAAGCATCAATATCTAGGTGAGACCCTCACACGCAGTCTCCTTATTCAGAGAGCTGGCAGCTGATCTGCTGCAAGTCTCCGGGCGCTGCCTCGCTGCTCCCCGTGATGAAGCGTGCTGTGCCATTCCAGTTCCAATTTATCTGCTCTGTGAGAAGGGGTGGTCGTGGTGCTGAGGAGTTGGATGTAGTGAAGTCAGAGCTGCTGAGCAGTTATGGGAGCTTTAGGAAGAAGCATATTGCCTTATAATAAATGTCATTACATTAGAAAGTATTTTAGCCTTTTTCCCTTGCTTTTATGATAGCACAAACAAAGTTGAGTTAATCTTCATGTATTTCCATCTAAAGATAAGCCTGCTGAGAAAACTTCAGTGGTTTTTTGTGCCTATCCTTGACGCAAATGCACTTCGGTAGTGTCCTGTCAGATTTAGTTGTTCATTGTGATAAATACGATGCTTGTGTCCAAATTTCTTGCAGAGAACACAGAGTTCTCCATGCGCTGGGAGGGGATGACCGCAGCTGCTGGTTGGGCTTTGTCATTGTGCCGAGCCCCTCTCAGCACTGCGTTGTTGGTGCTTCCCTTGGCAAAGCACTGTTCTGTCAGCTTGAGTGACGAGTGCTCTTCTTCCACGCTTATTGAAGTACTTCTGTGGTGTCTATTACAGTGCTCCCAGTGAACACTTGTACCACAGACAGCAGCTAACAGGATCGGAGGCAGGAAACGAACAACAAAAGACCAAACCGTGTTGTAAAATAGCGTAAGATTTGCTGTTTTTTGAGAAAATTCAATTCTGGGTAGATGCATCATGAGCAGTGCTTGCAAGGGCTAGATGCGACCGAAGAAGAGTTTCAAGGTAAGAACTTCCTCTGAAGAAGGACAATTGGATTCATTGTGTAAAATAATGACACCACAGCAGAATGAATCCCTTTTCCCTCCTTCCCACCATCGCTGCTGGGGACAGTGCTATGTTAACAGTTGGTGAATTTCTGGTGAGTGTCAGTTCAGTGTATTAAATACTCTCAAGTATGCTTTCTACGTGCTTCAATAGGAATGATTGCTGTAAAATGGCTTGTAATAGTGGGAGGCAATGGTTGCTTCAGAACATCAGAGTGAGGGCGATGGCAATAATGAGAGCAGGGAGGAGACAGGTGGTCCTGTAATGGAGGCTGCTGGCTTCCAGTTGATTCAGCGTGTGTCCATCCTCTGGAAGGATGATTTGAAAAAAAAAAAAAAGTGGCCAGTGGTGGTGATTTGCACATTCACCTCAGGCCAAAATGGTAAGGCTGAATAAATGTTAAGTATTTCTTAGTGTGAACCTTGATGAGAGATTCCAGAGACTCTACTACAATAAGTTTTTCTTTTCTAATAGGGCAGGGGCTCACTTCTTTGAGCCCACATTCTCCAAAGCGCTGTCCTTGATTCAATACCAGGGCGGAGGAAGGTTGTGGCTTTTCTATCCATCAGAAAGCTGTGTGACAGTGATGGCAGTTGCTAATTACCAGGGTGGCATCATCGGTCAGAGCAGGATAACCTCGAGATGCAGAACAGCAGAGACCTGCCTTGCTGGAGCCTTCCCTGGGCCCTGCAGCGTGGTACGGTGCAGAGCAGGGTGCTGCACTTCTCAGTGGTGGTCCCTGCTGTAGGAAAGTGCCCAGCTTCATCCAGTAACTGCAGACAAGAGATGGAAGCCGTTGGACCCCATCTGCACGTTTTGGTTTTGTTTCTTTGCTGTTACGGTTTTTAGTTAGTTAGTTTGACTGAAGTGACACAATCACTGATGCGTCTCACAGCTCAAGGTTAACATGAACGCTGCTTTATGCAGTGTGATTGGTGGTGGTTTGTAGGCCGGTGGTTTGTCCTCTGGCCCTTAGCTGGACTCTTATTGCACTTACTGCAGGGCAGCTCGGTGCATCCAAAAGCTGCTCCTTTGCAGAGAGAGCAGCTGCTGCTCCCCACCTCCCTGCCTGGCTTCCTGGAGTGCCTGTTTCCATCTGCGGCAGCGCTCCCAGCCTGCAGGCTTTCTCAGCATAGGTCTGTAATCCCGTTGGGTTCAAAGCTGTGCACCACCTAATTCCTCCTGTTCCATTCCCTCTGATGTGTGTAATTGTACAGGACCAGAGCTGGGCTCCTGTGTGCGCTGCCTTTGCCAGGATCACAGCAGAGCCTCCTCCCACTCTTCCCAGTGCCTCCACATCTTAAGGCTGTCAGCATCATTCCTGGCAATCCTCCTTTGCACGTCCTGGTCGGTCAGCCAGCCTCTAGGCAAGCATTTTGCAGCCTCACTTTTTCAGGTGGATATTTTTTCTCTCCCCCAGGGTCTTCATTCCTCAGCAAAACAGAAATTACAGAATCCCAGAATGGTTGGGTTGAAGGGATCTTAAAGATCATGGAGTTCCAACCCCTGCCGTGGCCTGGCTGCCCCCCACCAGCTCAGGCTGCCCAAGGCCCATCCATGGGGCATCTCCAGGGATAGGGCTCCGACAGCTCTGGGCAGCCTGTTCCAAAGAAGGGGGAAAAACTTCGAAGCATTGCGGTCAAATGGAATCACAAAGCCAGATGTTAATTTGGGGTGAGATGATCCAAAGTAGGATAGGAAGCACTGTCTGCACGTCTCCAGGAGGCTCAGGTCGCTGCACCTTGTGTGGTTGGAGCCTTGGCTGTGCCGCCGTGGTGCCCTGCTCACCGTTGTACCTGGCTGCCTTCCTCTTGTTAGGAGTGCTGTCACATTCTCTCTTCAGGCAGCGTGCGATTTTTCCTAGTCCTTGTATCTCACCCCTGCTGAATGAGTGGCAACACTCTATTATGAAAAACAAATCCCATTGTATGCGTGCAGCAAGAGCTAATCTCAGCTGCTTTGTTCTATAACAAAGCAAGAAATGGCTGCTGAGATTAATAGGCAAGGTGAAGATGAGGCGTTCAATCCATCCTCAAATTGGTTCTCTTCAAGTGTACTACAGAGCAGGAGGATTACCAATGTGCTCTAGCAAATCATGGCGGGGGGGGGAGGGGGAAAGAAAACCAGAAGGAAACATTACTTTTCCTTACTAAGATGCTGAGAGAGATTGCTGGGGTTTGGAGGATGGCTGAGAACAGAAGAAATAACCCAGGCAAAAATTGAGATGTTAGCATCTGAGCAAAAAGCGAGTCAGCCATCGCCAGTTGTTGTCCTGGCATTCCTTCACACTCAGCCCTGCCGTGTTTTCTTCATTTCTTTTCTTTGTCCTTCGTTTATTGGTAACCACGCTGTCTCTCAGCTGGCTCCATGAAATGTCTCCTTTGTATTCAGAATCCCGCTGGCATTTTCTCCACGACTTCCCCAATGCAATTTTGATGTTAACTTAAGAAGAAAATACTGAGATGCCCTCAGTGCTCAAATAGTGCATCATTTATGGTTTTCTTCTCCCCGGCCTGGTTAGATTTGCTGCTGCTTCAGTCTGAAGGGGTAAGAATTGGCTTCCAATGAATGACTTCAGCCACTTGATTTTGTTGTTTAAAACGGTGCTCGGCAGCATTAGCTCTGTCAGGAAGGACTGCCTGTCAGGAAGCCGTGCCTTATTCAAGTCGTGGGTCACTTCCCTAAGTCAGGCAGTGAGTGGGTGGCAGAGCTGCTGTGATGTGTGGGTCAGCGCCTGGAGGGCGTTCTCTAATGTGGTGCCATCTGGGTCTGGATGTTTAAAAACAAACAAGAGCAAAACAAAAGCAAAGCCACTCCTCCCCGCACCCAGACCCAGCGCGGAGCTGTGTGGGCTTTGCCAGTGGTTGTCACTGCGTGGTGTTTTAACAGTCCCTCTCCTCAAGAAATTGAAATTTGTATTAAATAAGAAGCCAGTAAAAGGGAAATTATTTCTCAGGCTCTGCTTTGTGCAGATTTCTGTAAAAGGAGCCCCAAAGCCGACTCCTGTTCGCTCTGCTGCAGGAATTTGCAGGTGAAGCTTCGCTTGTCTGTAGAGCAGTGGATTAGATTATTGGCACTGCCAAACAGACACGTTGTGTCTCACTGCCGTTTTCCAAAGAATTTCCTTGCCAGATGTGAGAGGAAAAGCCATCTGCTTTGCTAGTTAGGTACGTTAGGATAGGGAGTACCTGCGTTGTGCTCATTCACGCCCCATTCTATGAAGAACACACATCTGCCTTGGAGTAGCACATCCATCATGCTGGAGAAGAGGAGTAACGTTCTTGCTGGATTGGACAGTATTGACAGGAGCGTGGAAAAAGCACAGATTGTTGTCAATGCAGGTGGTTTGCTCAGAAAGCCTCCTGTGCCAACTGAAGGATTCCCTGTTGCTGTTGACTGTGTCTGTCTGTCCCACGGGGCTGCTATGGAGAGCTGGTGGTGTAATGCTGGTGGAGGTGAGCAGAACCCTTCCACGCTGAAGGCATGGACAGGTCACTAGCAGTGCAAAATGGTTCTGACACGATCTAGAGGTCGTTACTTCTCCCTTTGGCCAGGTGGCACGGAGCAGAATGCCCAGGAGGCTGAGCAGGCCCTGTCCTGGGGGGCTGTTAGCACCCAAGGAGCTGGGGCACACACGGTGCTGTGATCCCATTGCTGCTCCTGCTGGGAGCAGGGGTTGGAGCGGGCGCTTCCTCGCATCCCCTGGAGCCTGGGTTGTTGGGGCAGGGTCCTGCACGGCCACGCGTTGTGCTGGGCTGCCTGCTCCAAGCCTGCAAGGTGACTGATGGGATTGCTCTGCAAAAGGCAGATCTACACCTGGAAAGGGCTGCGTACTGAAGAGAAGAGCTGCGTCTCAGCAGAGAGCCGGCTGCCTTTAGGACAGGGCTTCCAGCCCCAGGAATCCCAGGTGTCCTGCAAGGCCCGGGGCCATGTTCTGATGGCGCAGGCTGGCTCCGATTCTGCATTCGTTGGCACCACGCTAATTATGTTTATTTGACACCGTGATTCTGTAGCATATGCTGCCTCTAAATTTGGGCACAGTCAGCTTGTGGGGTAGGAGGTGTGCAGCGCTTCCCTGCAGCATTTCAGCCGCATTTGTTTACTGGAGAGACTGAGCAGAGCTTCAGTGCTGGCTGCTGCTCGCCTGCTTCCCGCACACCCAGCTGCTGCCAGGGTGCCCCCAAGGCTCCCCCTGTCACCGTGCCACCCCGTGCTGTGCTGCTGGGTGGGCAGGGTGCTGCTTGCTGGGATCCCTTGTGTGATGTTGCTTACCTTGTAAACTTGGTTCACTTTCTAAATACACAGTGTGCCAGCTTCTGCCTCCTGCTTTGAAGATCTCACTTGCAGAGGGCTGCAACCAGCACTCAGCTGGTGCTGTCCTGGTCGCAGGTGCTCTGAGCCTGCCCTTGTGGAACTGCACTTTTTGCTGCAGGTTTTGGTGAGCTTTTTGGAGGCATGGTGTTGCCGGAAAGGATGGTGGTGGCTCAGCAGCTCCCTGTGGTGTTTATCTGACCGTGCATCAAGCTATGCGGGGATCTAAGCCAGAAGAAAATCAACATGTTTTCTGGCAGTGAGCCCTGAGCTGCTCGCTGTGAGGTCAGCTGTGTTACTGGTACCTGCAGGAGAGGGGGAGAGGCCTCAGCTGCATGCTAAAAGACATCCTGAGACTCCACTTCTCTTGCATTTTAAGCACACAGCTCAGGAGCTGAAAGAAGCACTGCCCTGCTCCCTGCCCACAACAGCAGCACGCTGCCTGCGCTGTGCGAGTCGGGGCTTTGTGCAGCAGCACACCCAGCTGCTCTGGGGAGTTGTCCTGGTGTAATTCCGGTTGGGTGGATTCGTTTTCACCTGGATTTCTCATGTGTAGCTGCACAAATACTTGCAGCGGAGCAGGAGCAAAGGAGCAGTTGGCTTAATGTTTGCATGGAATCACAGGATTAGGCAGTGATTGCATATGCTCTTGTTATTTCGCTGGTCCGTGAACAGATGTGTTTTAAAGATGGTTTCTAAGTTTACACATTTGTCCCCGTGGCATCTGGGATGTGCCCTGACTTTTGTTACCTCCCTCTGGTTTTCTTTGCCATGTGTGCTGTGTAGGCTGCAGCAGACGGAGAGTCACACTGAGGCTGCTCGGCTGCTCCTTCACCTGCATCCTTTGTCCCCAGGGTGCAGCACCATGGGGGCTGTGCTGGAAATGTTTGCTGGGGCAGGGAGCAAGCCTTGTTTAATCCATTTCTGTGCTTTCGTTGAGCATCTTTAAATCTTACGGCTGACTGGGAGAAAACAGATAGGGAAGAAAAGGTGGGGGAAGAAAACAGCAGCTGAGGGCTCAGTCAGAAAACTTTGGGCACGCTGTTGCAGAGGGAGCTCTTGGGAAGAGCCCATGTTGCGAATCCTGGTTGCCCACATCTCGTTCTCACCCTTAGTCCACTTTGATGCTCATCCCAGAAGGTGAAAATCGCTGCCATCTGTTACTGCCTGCAGAGGCAGGCATGCTTCCTTACCAATCTGTGATGCTAGAATGAAAGTGTCTGGTTTACCCATTGCTGCCCTGCTCCCATCAGCCTACTCCTGCCCTTCTGAGCTGTCACAGTTCTTACTCAGTTGCAGGACGGGGGATTTTTAAGTCCTTGGAAGCCTTTTTTTTTAACACTTCCTTTTACCACTGGCCTTCATTTGAAAGGTTGCAAATGGTGATTTGCTTCTCCTCAGCACGGCAACCCCTGTTCCGTTTACCTTTTTCCATTTGCTCTTATCAGCCTTTATGTCACAGCTTTAGCATGCTGTCGTTACAATAGTGTTTCTCAGCATATTTTTACCTAACAACCTGCTGCATTTAAAAATCAGCAAGCCGCCTTGTGCAGTCTTCCTGCCGTGGCTCTCCTGTGCTCCCAAACTCTGTGCAATAGCACAGCACCCCTGCGAGTGGAAGATAGCGTCGGGCTGTGCTTCTTCAGCTCATTGATGGGGCTGCTGCTTCCCGTGTGGGGTGAATTGATTCCATTTTGGTTTATGCATGAGGAAGCTGCAGTCATTTCACAAACCACTTCTGGTGTTTAATGGTGCATTGGCTGAAAAAACTTACCAAAGGCCGCTTTGCAAAGAGAATCCCCTTCGTTCTGTAATGGCCGTGGTCTGTGAGAGGAAGATGAGTGAACTCATTTTCAGTGAAGTTTCACCTGGTTGGAATGCACGGTTGATTTTCAGTGCACTGTTTACATGAGTATGTGCTTTATACCCTGACCTCATGGGCAAAGTAAGTAGGAGTTCCCAAACTTCACGTAAGATCTTTTTTTTTTTTTTTTTTCATAAAATACTTTCAGTGCTGCAATTTTGTTGTTTCATTCTGCCCATGAGAGCCCTTAAGTGCTGCTGTAGAGCCATCCAATTAGCTACTTGACTGGGCGACGGGGCAGCTTTTCTAATTCAGTTGTTCTCACCTGTTACAGGAAGCAGCAAACATGCTGCGTCTGATGCAGAACAGGCTGAAGGAGGAGGAGCAACGCCTGCTGAAGAGTGGAAGTAAGTGGGATTTCTTCCCTAGGTTTATTGGCTGAAAAATTACGTGCTGAGTACTTGATGTATAAATATGCACTTACGAGCCTGAAGCACGGGGACATGGGATAGGTGATGGAGTTGACAGATGTATTAAAGAAAAAGTGGAGCGTAGTAACTATAAAAGGACAGCTGCGAAATAGGGAACCTGACCTCTGTGCAGTGCTGTAAATGCTACACTTTGTAAATGCTACCTGTGGTGCTGGGAGGTGAGAGCAGTCCCTACACACGCTGTGCAATTGCAGCAGGCAGGCAGAGGCTCCATTTCACCACTTACTGCCCTCCAAGCCCCCGCAGGCTGTGGATGAAGGCCAGCACAGTAGAACTAACGAAGAAGTGCTGGTTTGCTAACAGCCTTGGTTAGAGGATTCTGCCCATCCAGATGCCCGTGTTGGTGGGCAGTCTCACTGCTTTGTGGGGCTGCCCCGTGGTACACACGTGCTGGTGTGCCCTGCAAAACCGGAGCGTAAGTCCCATCCTCTGCCACCTTGAATGTGGAGCTGGTTGTGTTTGGACTAATTCTTTGTGATGCGTCTATCAGAACATTCTGTTCACTGATGAAAAAACTGCTTGAAATTCTCTTTGCTATTACAAATCGTCCAAGTGTGATCCACATCTGCCTGCTCTCGTTTCTTTGATTTTAGTGTACCTGCACATTGTGAATGCAATTAAAATCTGAGGGTTTTCTTTTTGTCTAAACTTACTTTTAATTAATTAGAATTCTAGCTGAAGAGCAGAAGGGAATAATCACCCCCTGAGATCGTGCAGAAAGCTAACAAACCAGATTTTGCTTCTTTCGAGTCAAGCATCAGCAGAACTTCACCATTAATTACCCTTGTGAATTGAAAATTGCAGCATGTGCATTTTCATATTGTAGTGGAAAAAAAATAAGAGGAGGATTGGTTCTCAGAATCGGGGGGGAGAGTTCATGGGAGCTAAAGCTGGGTGAGGGCATCAGGGTCACGCTTCGCAGTTTGCTTGCAGGCAGACGTTTTCTGAGCACGCTCATGAAAGAGGAAATTTGTTCATCTCTGACCATCTTTGATCTCATCTCCTTATGTCAGTGCAGCAAACAGAGAAATTGCCTCTGAAACAGAGGATTTGTAATGTAGATTTACAAGAATGTGGGATTGTGTTACGGATCTGCTTGAATGAAGAAAGCCAGGTCCTCCTGCGTGACAGTTTCCAAGTTCAAGAGGGAAGAACATTTATCGTCAGTAATTAGCAATGTGAACACTGTGCACGTGAAATTTTCCTGATTTTTTTTTTTTTTTTTTTTTTTTTACTGTTAGTGGACTTGGAAAACTCGTTGGTCATTTTGCATCTCTGAAACAATACAAACCTTATCTTTTAGCAAGTTATCTGACTGGTACCTAAGAACACGCTTATAACTTGTAATGATGTAAACCGATATGGCCATAATGCATCTTCATGCACCTACTGAACGGACAAAACCAGTGTTCATCCTAGTGACAGGAGCAACAGGATCCTGGTTTTCAGTGTGGGCTCATCTATGGGTCGTCCCATCTCCTTGGCAGGTCGTCATCTTCCCAGGCTGCAGCCTGCCTTGACCTGTGGAGCTGCACGGCTGTAACTGGGGCCATGCATGTGGTTGCTTTCCCAGTCCTGAGCCTGGGACACAGCTTTGTTGCTGGGTGTTGTAAGGTTAATGTATTGAATGCTGTAAAACTGGCTGAGATCGCCATTAGTTAGTGTAAAAGGATCAGGTACCAAGTTGTGCCTTCCTCGGGGGCCAACCCCACTCTGCTCCTCTCATTGCTTGGATTTGCTTGGAGAAAACAATTCGAAGGTAAGTACCTGAAATGGCATAGTGCCATCATGGTGATGTGAACCCTGAGCTCCTTGTCACAGGAAAAGCAATGTATTTTACACGAGAGGAGATGCAGAAACAGCAGCAGAATGAGTTCAGCATCACCAAGCAGCTGTGCCTGCCCAAACTGCCTCAGAGGCTGCTTGGGACACTTGCTCCTGAAACAGAGAGCACTGTAGGGGCTGGAGTTGCTGCAGGGCCCTGTAGCCTTCCTCTTGCAGTCGGTGATTTTATCAGTGAGCATTGAGGGCAGCAGACACAGTGTGGGGAATGGTGTAAAGCACAACAGCAGTACTTACACCTTAGTGCACCTACGTGCTGAGACTCTGCGGGCACATGCCTTCTTCTCCTACACAGAGGGAAAGGGAAAGTTCTCCAAATCTCATTACACTTTGCCCTTGAGAGCTGCAGAGCACTTAATGAGGCCCTTCGAACAGCATAGGCTGGAGCAGGGTGATAAATTTGTTACCATTAACTGATAAAAGTCAGCATTCATTCTGCCCCTGTAAGCGCCCTTACCTTTGCATACCTCTGTAATCAATACAGTCCTTTTATTGTCTGAATCCTTTGACCTTATCTGCTGCTAATTTGGCAAGAAAGGCTGCAAATTAACAGTGCCTTTCTCTGCGGCACAAGTTGCAGGAATTCTGGGCAGCCCTGGGCTTACATTCAGCCTCAGCTGACACCAGGGAAACCTGGATGGTATTTCTTGTAAAGAAGAGCTGTGCAAGGCAGGCTGAGTTGTGTTAAAAATGGAGAAGGCAATGGACCTCTCCGGGTACTTGCATAAGTTTTGCAGCAGTGTTTAGTAAGACTCAGAAACAGTCCCCTCCTTTTTTCTGTTCCTTAAGCACGCGTGATAAATTGTCTTTCATTTGTCACAGGGCATCTTCGTAAAACCGCTGAACTGAAAACAGAAAGAGAGAAAAGCACTAAGTTATATGGAAAAGAAACTTCTTAAATTATGTAAAGATGTTGAACTCCAGATACAGATGCGGCTTTGAGCAGTGTTTGCTGATGGAAATCCATGCAATTAAGTAGCTGCAGCCATACAGAAATGTGCTTTGCCAGCTGCCTGAGCCTTGGGGCTTGGTGTCACCGCACTGGGGGGCAGGGACTCTGGAAGTAGATGAGACACTGTGAAAACTGTTGGCAGAGCTATTGTCAGGTGTAGAGATGTGAAGAGTTGCTGTGCTAATGGTGTGGTGTGAGAGGAGAGGTGGCAGGAAGGTCGCTGGCTGCAGCACACAGGCAGGATGCTTTTTCCATGTTCACCCAAGGCTGAAAAAAATCCCCATGTTTGCTGAGCAAAAAGTAACAAGTGAACAGTGCTCTAGGCTGAAATACATTTTTTTTTCGGACTGATCAACCTGTTTCAACTTTATCTCGTTGTTTTACACACTTTAATGCACACGATCTTGCCTTCTTTTTTTCCAATTTAGAAGCAGAATATAAAAAAAAAATATTCGTTTTGAGAATGTAAAAATTATCCCTTGGGATTTTTTCAAAATCTTTCCTGTATTTCTTTTGGCCACAGTTGTGCCTGGAGTTTGCTGTCAGTTTGCAAAAATCCATGCTGTACAATGGCATTTTTCAGTGTGCAAAGCACTGTGCTGCTGCTGCAGCCAGCCCAGCCCTGCAAGCGTGGTCAGGAGAGGGAGAAAACATCCACGTTACACCACGCTGTGAAATGAGCTTCGGTGCTGTCCAGCAAAGCTCACGTCCCAGCAGCAGCATCAGAATGAAGCAGTCCTGGCGTGGAGCTCCTGCAGAGCTTCCTTGCTCAGTTCTACTTGCCAAGCAAACTCTGTGCTTTGACAAGCAAGCAACGTGTGCCTGGATCGTATTGTCTTGCTCAATGGAACGGAGCAAATAGATGCTGGGCTTTGGGTAATGGATCACATGGCACTGTAGCACTGTGGTGATGCACTGAGTCTCTTGCAGCCTTTCCACTCCAGAACTGGTGCTTTACAATCCGGCAGCTGCTGAACGTGGAGCATTGCAAGACATGCACCCTGCAGCAGAGCACTGAGTTGCTGGGTGCTAAAACTGTGCATCTCCTAAGGGATGACTGCATTTTGTCTTGCTCATAAAAGAATTGCAAATTCTTGTTCTAATTTAATGGTATTCTGATGGGTTCTTGGCCTTAGAGATTGTTAGAAACTGTTATGGTGACTGAATATGACCCCTGTAAAACTGGCCAGAAATGATCTTAGCTCCTTGTTCCCATGCCAAGGCTCCAAATCCCAGGTTGGATGGGAACTGTTTTCGGTGATTTCACAGATAGGTGTCAGAGACCCGTTGCTCTCTTTGGCAGTGGCTATAGCTATCTGTGCTGTTTAAAATGTGAGATTGGGCTCAGCAGCAACAGGCCATTTTAAAATAACAGAGAGGTAAGAAAGGGCACTTAGACCTGACTCTGCATCTCACTGCTGGGTATTTGTTGGGATGTTATGCTCAGTTTTCATGTCTTAAGGTCTGAGCACCCATGCTTACTGCTGAAGTTGGCAGGAGGACCTCAACCAGTACCTGCTATCAGCAGGATGACTTCACAAAGAGATGAGAAAGAGGATCTATGTTTTGTGCTAAGGACAAGAAATGTTTCCTACTGAAATGCATATGTCAAAGCATTGCTTTCTGTAGTGGAAATGCTAAGCCATGGCTTGAAGCAGTGATGGAGCACCAGGTGGGAAGGCAGGGCCAGCCCAGGGGAGCTCAGGTGCACGCAATGTATCTGAGTGACCAGAAGGGGTGCAGCCAGGATCCAGCCCTTCCCAGGCCTCATGTAAGGGTTGCAGTGGAAGTGAGGGGGTCTCAATGGGCATCCCTGCCTGCCTGAGGACTTCCAAGGGTAAGCAGCTTCTCTCCTTTGTTTCTGTGGCTGTTGCATTTGGGCTTATCCTCACTTGCTGCAGTCTAGGACTTTGCTACCCTGCTATAATTGCTGTGCTTTCCATCATGTTATAGCATTACACTTTACATTC